>NW_024070189.1:10314969-10323785 GCF_014754425.2 Oryx dammah
CACACACACACACACACACACACACACACACACACACACACACACACGAGATTAACAACAATAATAATAAAATGAAATAATTGTAACAAAATATTGCAATAACAGTTATGCAAATATGCTGCTGCTGCTGCTAAGTCTCTTCAGTGGTGTCCGATTCTGTGTGACCCTAGAGACGGCAGCCCACCATGCTCCCCCGTCCCTGGGATTCTCCGGGTAAGAACACTAGAGTGGGTTGCCATTTCCCTCTTCAGTGCATGAAAGTGAAAAGGGAAAGTGAAGTCACTCAGTCATGTCTGACCCTCAGTGACCCCATGGACTGCAACCTGCCAGGCTCCTCCGTCCATGGGATTTTTCAGGCAAGAGTACTGGAGTGGAGTGCCATTGCCTTCTCTGATGCAAATATAGTCTCTCAAAATACCAAATGTTATGCCTTTCACATATTAACTAAGCCTTTAACACACACCATGGCCTTGACTTGCAGCTTGAGGTGCCATAACATAACCAGCACGACTTTCTTTTTCCTTCTTCACAATTGCAGGTATAGAAGATTCATTCTTACCATAGATCCTCAGCATATGATCCTTTTTTCCCTCTCCTTATTAAGTCAACAGGTTTCACTTTTCACTTAAAGAAAGCACTTTACAGCTTCTCCTTGGCATATCCGAATTGTCGGCATCACTATTCTTGCACTTCTGGGCCATTTTTAAGTCAAATAAGAGTTCCGTGAACATAGGGCTGTCAGAGCGATACCTCAGCAGTCGATCTGGTAAGAAAGATGGCAGCTGAGCAACTGACCAGAGAGCGATAGCAAGCGAGACAACGCGAGATTTCATCACGCTGCTCAAAACAGCTGTGCGATTTAAAACCTAGACCGTTCATTTCAGAAATTTCCCACCTAATATTTTCAAACCATAGTTGACCCTGAGTAGCTGAAATTGCAGAAAACAAAACTGCGACAAGAGAGGACTACTGTATATGTGATTCCCACCCCGACTTTTGTTGGAAATTGTTAGGATTCGTTTGTGTTCATGAATGTTACTGTCATGAGTTGATGTGGGTGTATTTTCATATATTGTGGTGAATTAAATTGAGCCTTTGTGTCCAGAAATGCATGTCCTTCACATTTGGAAAACATTATTGAATATGTCTTCGATTAATTCTTCCTTTCGATTTAATCTGTTCTTTCCCAAGTTCCCATTAGTCTGAGTTATTGAGTAATTGTCTTTTACTACTGTTTTCTCTATTGTTTTCCTTTTCTCCATTTTCTCTTTTTTTTTTTTCAGAGAACTTCCTCAACCTTTCTTTGAATTATTTTTATATAATTTACAAAATATTTTTCATGTTCTCAAATTATCCTTTTTTCTGTAATTTCTAGTTTCTGTTTAATGGATGTAGTATCTTTTAAAAATCTTCCTGGACAAACGTTTAATAGTATTTTGGCGGGAGGTTGTTCCCTATGTAGTCTATGATGTCTTCCAATTTTACTTTCTTACTTTTTGCTTTGGTCTCTGTGAGTGTTAGAGATTTCTCTCAGATTACTTGGTGATCTTGCATTTGTGCTCATAATTAAGATCATGGTACATGTGTCTTAATTTCTCTGCACAGTAGAGGGGTGCACAAATTGAAAAGACTGATTTATTATCAGAAGAGCTTTTCTTTAGTGGTTAGCACCCACATGGAAGAATCCACACGTCACCTGACTAAATTACATGTCAGACAGCAAAGATTTTGTTAGCTGTGGTATGAGGGGGATTGAGGATTTAACACACAGTTTCATTTCCTTCTTTTGGTACTATAAGACTGCCCTCAAAGTTTTATGTTGTCTCGGAGGAAATTGACCCTTTACTCTCCCTAGGAATCAGATACGACTGAGCAACTTCACTTTCACTTTTCACTTTCATGCATTGGAGAAGGAAATGGCAACCCATTCCAGTGTTCTTGCCTGGAGAATCGCAGGGACAGGGGAGCCTGGTGGGCTGCCATATCTGGGGTCGCACAGAGCCAGACACGACTGAAGCAACTTAGCAGTAGCAGCAGCAGTAAATTTTCAGGAATTTTTCTGCAATGTCTTCCACTATTTAATGTTATCAACTCCTCTAATGCTTTTTCTTTCCTTCTGGATTTTTATTTGTGTTGACATTGGGAGGAAATAAGTGTAAATATGTGTATTCATTCCATCAATTTCAACTAGGGTCTTGAATTTTCAAACCAAATATTATGAGGAAAAATACAAACAGCGGAAAAATTAAATATGAAAAACAAGGTAGAGGCATGGAAAAGGATATAAGTATTAAATTTAGCAAAAATACACTTTTTAAATCAAATTATAAACTAACTTAGCTCTAAGAAGAGACACTTATTCCTACACTTCATCAAGAACTTAGGATGTTCCAGTGATTTGAGATAGACAAAAAGAGGAAATCAATCAGGGTAAGAAAAATTCTAACAAAAATCATATTCACTATTTCTAAGTGTTCATGAGACTTTTTTTTGATGTGGATCCGTTTCTCAAATGATTACCAAAAAAAAAAAAAAAAAGCTGAAATATTTTCTAGATACTGGAAGGATTTGCAAAAGTGATAACATGCTTGATTTTGACTGTGTCTAATGCACTCAATATGCCAGCAAATTTGGAAAACCCAGCACTGGCCACAGGACTGGAAAAGGTCAATTTTCATTACAATCCCAAAGAAAGGAAATGCAAAAGAATGCTCAAACTACTGCACAATTGCACTCATCTCACATACAAGTAAGTTAATGCTCAAAATTCTCCAAGCCAGGCTTCAGCGATACGTGAACCGTGAACTTCCAGATGTTCAAGCTGGTTTTAGAAAAGGCAGAGGAACCAGAGATCAAATTGCCAACATCCGCTGGATCATGGAAAAAGCAAGAGAGTTCCAGAAAAACATCTATTTCTGCTTTATTGACTATGCCAAAGCCTTTGACTGTGTTCAGTTCAGTTCAGTCGCTCAGTCGTGTCTGACTCTTTGCGACCCCATGAATTGCAGCACGCCAGGCCTCCCTGTCCATCAACAACTCCTGGAGTTCACTCAAACCCATGTCCATGGAGTCAGTGATGCCATCCAGCCATCTCATCCTCTGTCGTCCCCTTCTCCTCCTGCCCTCAATCCCTCCCAGCATCAGGGTCTTTTCCAATGAGTCCACTCTTCACATGAGGTGGTGCTCAGGTTTCTTCACAGTCCAACTCTCACATCCATACATGACTACTGAGAAAACCATAGCCTTGACTAGATGGACCTTTGTTGGCAAAGTAATGTCTCTGCTTTCGAATATGCTGTCTAGGTTGGTCATAACTTTACCAAATAGGAAAACGAGTACATCAAGGCTGTATGTTGTCACCCTGCTTATTTAACTTCTATGCAGAGTACATCATGAGAAACACTGGGCTGGAAGAACCACACGGTGGAATGAAGATTACCGGGAGAAATATCAATAACCTGAGATATGCAGATGACACCACCCTTATGGCAGAAAGTGAAGAGGAACTAATGAGTCTCTTGATGAAAGTGAAAGAGGAGAGTGAAAAAGTTGGCTTAAAGCTCAACATTCAGAAAACGAAGATCATGGCATCCAGTCCCATCACTTCATGGGAAATAGATGGGGAAACAGTGGAAACAGTGTCAGACTTTATTTGTTTAGGCTCCAAAATCACTGCAGATGGTGATTGAAGCCATGAAATTAAAAGATACTTACTCCTTGGAAGGAAAGTTATGACCAATCTAGACAGCATATTCAAAAGCAGAGACATTACTTTGCCAACAGAAGTCCATCTAGTCAAGGCTATGGTTTTTCCAGTGATCACGTATGGATGTGAGAGTTGGACTGTGAAGAAAGCTGAGCACCGATGAATTGATGCTTTGGAACTGTGGTGTTGGAGAAGACTCTTGAGAGTCCCTTGGACTGCAAGGAGATCCAACCAGTCCATCCTAAAGGAGATCAGTCCTGAGTTTTCATTGGAAGGACTGGTGCTGGAGCTGAAACTCCAATACTTTGGCTACTTCATGCGAAGAGTTGACTCATTGGAAAAGAGTCTGATGCTGGGAGGGATTGGGGGCAGGAGGAGAAGGGGATGACAGAGGACAAGATGGCTGGATGGCATTACCAACTTGAGGGACATGAGTTTGGGTAAACTCTGGGAGTTGGTGACGGACAGGGAGAACTGGCGTGCTGCGAATCATGGGGCTGCAAAGAGTCAGACTCTACTGAGCGACTGAACTGAGCTGTACCGAAAAGCAAATGAAAATGAAAATGTAAATCTGTTTTTTAAAAGGCCACTAGACCATTAAGGTAGTTCAATTTGGGATTTTCTACAAATATTTATTCACATACATATTTTCAATAACTAATATGTAAATAATATATCAGCAAGATATGGACCTTACAATATTCAATTTTGTACATTTAAGAGAAAGACCACTCTGCATGTCACTCTTCACAAGCTTCATTACTATGTGTATGCATGCGTGTGCATTCATGTCCAACTCTTTGTGACCCCTTGGACTGTATCCTGTCAGGCTCCTCTGTCATCGGGATTTTTTTAGGCTAAAATCCTGGGGTGGGTTGCCATTTCTTCCTTCAAGGGATCTTCCTGACTGAGGGACTGAACCCATGTCTCCTGTATTTCCTGCATTGCAGGTCAATTCTTTGTCCACTGAACCACTGGGGAATCCCATATTAGTATATTACTATAGAATAAGTAAACAACCAGAGTACACCTTTTTGGAAGGCTATATATTAATTCAGGAAAGTTAATTTTTAAAAATTTTAGTTCATTTTTCTCTAATAATGATATATATTGTAATTTTTACATTTTAATTAAAGTCAATAGTGAGAACCTGATTCTTAATTAAATTATCCCTATTTCTAATATAATTAAATTCCAACTCTGTATAATAAAACTGTTTTCATTCTTCACTTCATAATATACTTTTTCCCCTCAGACAGGTGAGTACAGTCACTGTATGAAAAGTAAAGGGAAATTATCTTACTGATTTAAAATTCTTAATCATATATCAGTTCAGTTCAGTTCAGTCACTCAGTCGTGTCCAACTCTTTGTGACCCCATGAATTACAGCATGCCAGGCATCCCTGTCCAACACCATCTCCCAGAGTTCACTCAGACTCACATCCATCGAGTCCGTGATGCCATCCAGCCATCTCATCCTGGCTCGTCCCCTTCTCCTCCTGCCCCCAGTCGCTCCCAGCATCAGAGTCTTTTCAAATGAGTCAACTCTTCGCATGAGGTGGCCAAAGTACTGGAGCTTCAGCTTTAGCATCATTCCTTCCAAAGAAATCCCAGGGTTGATCTCCTTCAGAATGGACTGGGGATCTCCTTGCAGTCCAAGGGACTCTCAAGGGTCTTCTCCAACAAAACAGTTCAAATGCACCACTTCATTGGTGTTCAGCCTTCTTCACAGTCCAACTCTCACATCCATACATGACCACAGGAAAAACCATAGTCTTGACTAGACGGACCTTAGTCGGCAAAGTAATGTCTCTGCTTTTGAATATGCTATCTAGGTTGGTCATAACTTTTCTTCCAAGGAGTAAGCGTCTTCTAATTTCACGGCTGCAGTCACCATCTGCAGTGATTTTGCAGCCCCAAAAAATAAAGACTGACACTGTTTCCACTGTTTCCCCATCTATTTCCCATGAAGTGATAGGACCAGATGCCATGATCTTCGTTTTCTGAATGTTGAGCTTTAAGCCAACCTTTTCACTCTCCTCTTTCACTTTCATCAAGAGGCTCTTTAGTTCTTCTTCACTTTCTGCCATAAGGGTGGTGTCATCTGCATATCTGAGGTTATTGATATTTCTCCTGGCAATCTTGATTCCAGCTTGTGTTTCTTCCAGTCCACTGTTTCTCATGATGTACTCTGCATAGAAGTTAAATAAGCAGGATGACAATATATAGCCTTGACGTACTCCTTTTCCTATTTGGAACCAGTCTGTCATTCCATGTCCAGTTCTAACTGTTGCTTCCTGACCTGCATGCAGATTTCTCAAGGGGCAGGTTAGGTGGTCTGGTATTCCCATCTCTTTCAGAATTGTCCACAGTTTATTGTGATCCACCCAGTCAAAGGCTTTGGCATAGTCAATAAAGCAGAAATAGATGTTTTTCTGGAATTCTCTTGCTTTTCCATGATCCAGTGGATGTTGGCAATTTGATCTCTGATTCCTCTGCATTTCCTAAAACCAGCTTGAACATCAGGGAGTTTACGGTTCAAGTATTGTTGAAGCCTGGCTGGGAGAATTTTGAGCATTACTTTACTAGCATGTGAGATGAGTGCAATTGTGCGGTAGTTTGAGCATTCTTTGGCATTACCTTTCTTGGGGAATGGAATGAAAACTGACCTTTTCCAGTCCTGTGGCCACTGCTGAGTTTTCCAAACTTGCTGGCATATTGAGTGCAGCACTTTCACACCATCATCTTTCAGGATTTGAAACAGCTCAACTGGTATTCCATCACCTCCACTAGCTTTGTTTGTAGTGATGCTTTCTAAGGCCCACTTGACTTCACATTCTAAGATGTCTGGCTCTAGATTAGTGATCATATCATCATGATTATCTGGATCGTGAAGATCTTTTTTGTACAGTTCTTCCATGTATTCTTGCCACCTCTTCTTAATATCTTCTGCTTCTGTTAGGTCCATAGCATTTCAGACCTTTATCAAGCCCATCTTTGCATGAAATGTTCCCTTGGTATCTCTCATTTTCTTGAAGAGATCTCTAGTCTTTCCCATTCTGTTGTTTTCCTCTATTTCTTTGCATTGATCACTGAAGAAGGCTTTCTTATCTCTTCTTGCTATTCTTTGGAACTCTGCATTCAGATGCTTATATCTTTCCTTTTCTCCTTTGCTTTTCACCACTCTTCTTTTCACAGCTATTTGTAAGGCCTCCCCAGACAGCCATTTTGCTTTTTTGCATTTCTTTTCCATGGGGATGGTCTTGATCCCTGTCTCCTGTACAATGTCACAAACCTCATTCCATAGTTCATCAGGCACTCTATCTATCAGATCTAGACCCTTAAATCTATTTCTCACTTCCACTGTATAATCATAAGGGATTTGATTTAGGTCATACCTGAATGGTCTAGCGGTTTTCCCTACTTTCTTCACTTTGAGTCTGAATTTGGTAATAAGGAGTTCATGATCTGAGCCACAGTCAGCTCCTGGTCTTGTTTTTATTGACTGTATAGAGCTTCTCCATCTTTGGCTGCAAAGAATATAATCAATTTGATTTCGGTATTGACTATCTGGTGATGTCCATGTGTAGAGTCTTCTCTTGTGTTGTTCGAAGAGGGTGTTTGCTATGACCAGTGCATTTTCTTGGCAAAATCTATTAGTCTTGCCCTGCTTCATTCCGCATTCCAAGGCCAAATTTGCCTGTTACTCCAGGTGTTTCTTGACTTCCTACTTTTGCATTCCAGTCCCCTATAATGAAAAGGACATCTTATTTGGGTGTTAGTTCTAAACGGTCTTGTAGATCTTCATAAAACTGTTCAACTTCAGCTTCTTCAGTGTTACTGGTTGGCGAATAGACTTGGATAACTGTGATATTGAATGGTTTGCCTTGGAGACGAACAGAGATCATTCTGTTGTTTTTGAGATTGCATCCAAGTACTGCATTTAGGACTCTTTTGCTGACCATGATGGCTACTCCATTTCTTCTGAGGGATTCCTGCCTGCAGTAGTAGATATCATGGTCATCTGAGTTAAATTCACCCATTCCAGTCCATTTTAGTTCGCTGATTCCTAGAATGTCAACATTCACTCTTGCCATCTCTTGTGTGACCACTTCCAATTTGCCTTGATTCATGGCCTGACATTCCAGTTTCCTATGCAATATTGCTCTTTACAGCATTGGATCTTGCTTCTATCACCAGTCACATCCACAACTGGGTATTGTTTTTGCTTTGGCTCCATCCCTTCATTCTTTCTGGAGTGATTTCTCCAGATATGATCTCCAGTAGCATATTGGTCACCTAATGACCTGGGGAGTTCCTCTTTTGGTATCCTATCATTTTGCCTTTTCATACTGTTCATGGGGTTCTCAAGGCAAGAATACTAAAGTGGCTTGCCATTCCCTTCTCCAGTGGACCACATTCTGTCAGACCTCTCCACCATGACCCACCCATCTTGGGTTGCCCTGCAGGCATGGCTTGGTTTCATTGAGTTAGACAAGGCTGTGGTCCTAGTGTGATTAGACTGACTAGTTTTCTGTGAGTATGGTTTCAGTGTGTCTGCCCTCTGATGCCCTCTTGCAACATCTACCATCTTACTTGGGTTTCTCTTACCTTGGGCATGGGGTATCTCTTTACGGCTGTTCCAGCAAAGCACAGAAGCTGCTCCTTACCTTGGCCGAGGGGTATCTCCTTACTGCCGCTGTTCCTGACCTTCAATGTGGGGTAGCTCCTCTAGGCCGTCCTGTGCCTGCTCAGCCATGGCTCCTCGGGTTGCTCCTCCTGGCCGCCAGCCCTGGCCTCTGGCATGGGTGGCTCCTCCCAGCTGCCGCCCCTGTCCTCGGGCTCGGGGTGACTCCTCAGGGTCACCGCCCCTGGCCTCAGGCACGAGGAGGCTCCTCCCCGCCGCCCCTGACCTCAGGCGCAGGGTAGCTCCTCTCGGCTGCCACTGACCTCGGATGCAGGGTAGCTCCTCTCGGCCGTTCCTGCACCGTCGCAGCCTGGCAGTCTAGGCTGCTGCCCCTGACCTCGGATGTGGGGTAGTTCCTTTCAGCTGCTATATATGATTATATATATATATATATATATATATATATATATATATATATATATA
>NW_024070189.1:10323885-10594521 GCF_014754425.2 Oryx dammah
TATATATATATATATATATATATATATATATATATATATATATATAAAACATATACACATAACATACACACACACATACACACACACACACACACACATATATATAAACAAGCATAACCCACCTAAACTAGTAATTGAATTCAGAAGCATCTACCTTACCATTTCCACTTAGAGGAATATATTTTCATGACTTAATAAAAAAAGAAAATAATTTTTGATAGAATACTGTTCTTAAACTAGTATGTTAAAATGGAAAAGTTTTCTTTTTTTCCTCTAACACAGCATCATATATATATATATATATGCATATTGTGCCAAATACCCACAAAGGAGCTTGCCTGGTAGCTCAGATGGTAAAGAATCCACCTGCAGTGCAAGAAACCTGGATTTGATTCCTGGGTCGGGAAGATCCCCTGAGGAGGGCATGGCAACCCACTCCAGTATTCTTGCCTGGAGAATCCCCATAGACAGGGGAGACTGGCAGGCTACAGTTCATGGGGTCGCAAAGAGTTGGACACAACCCACAAATATCTCTTAAGGTTTCTTTCTCTTTTACTATTTATTCCAGCTTTACAGATATCCCCTAGGATATTCCTTCACTAGGAATTGGTCTCTTAATTCTTGATATTTCCACATATGAATTGCTACTTATTTCTATTAAATATTCTCTTATCCAGGAATCTCTGAGTCAAGTCAATAAAAAGGGGTTAAGTTCATATAAGGGCTATAGGAAATGTTGCCCCTTACAAGGGCTTAAAACCTCTGGAAATAAATGTACAAGACTGATTTTATGAGAGTTAAATTAAGAAGTAAGTAGTGTGGACTAGAGCATAAATTACAGGGTCACATTAGAAGTAACTTTAAATAACTTTAATATGATTCACATATCTGAATGAAAATTAAGTTATTGAGAGATTCAAAGGGTTTGGTCAGTGCACAAAGCATAAAAGAGTCTGTGTTACTGCTCCCAGCACTGTGCAGAGGAGTAGAAGTGTATGGGTCTTTGCAGCTAACATGACTTTAACTGAGGGCATTTGGTGGTTGTATACCAGGTGGTACTGGTGGAAAAGAATTCACCTGTCAGTGCAGGATATGCGTGAGTCATGGGTTAGATCCCTGGGTCAAAAGATCCCCTGGAGAAGGAAATGGCAACCCATTCTAGTATTCTTGTCTGGAAAATTCCATGAACGGAGGAGCCTGGTGGGCTACCTTGCATGGGATCACAAGAGTCAGACATGGCTAAGTGAGCACACACACATCTTAGTCTACATTAAGATTATTCCCCACTAAATCCTTTTATTCTAATTCTTTGTTCACTGCATCATCAGCTGCAGGGGAAATAAATTAAAATCAAAAGTTTTGGGCCTTATAAAGACAAAATGGAGGGAAACAGTGTTTCAGATAACAGAAAATCTGAGTCATAGTCTTCAGGAACATCCAGATCCAGTTGACTGTACTTTAATTGGCTCCATGTAGGCAGTCTCACACTATGTGGCAGCAGGAACACTAACTTGTGTTTGGTCATTTAAATACTGAATGGAATGGCTGAGGTCATTTTGCTTTTCCATATTTCTATCAGCAGTCCCAGGGCTTATTCTCATTTGGCTAGCTTGTCCACCTGTCCATCCTTGGACACTATGGCTAGAACTGGGGGTAGACAGGGAAGTGTAAAATGCACATTTATTCCAGTACAGTGTATTCTTCAAGAGATGAGTGATCTTACCTATCTTAGTACATCATTTTATTCCCAGCATCATAAAACACTGCTTGTCATAGTAGAGTACTCCATAAATGTTATTACAAAGAATTTAAGAAAAGGTTAAAAATTATTGTTCAAGCCTAGGTCAGGGACTCAATCCTGGATGTGCAGAATAAGACTGGCTATTTGTATAGTGGAATAAGAAATGTTAGGGTGTTTTCAAGAATTCAAAAAAAGTTGTTGTGGATAGTGAAATTATTCCAGGCTTCACAGAAATGATGTAACAAATGTCCACTAAAGGACGAAAACCCCTTAGAGATTGTCTGATTCAGAGAGAATGCAGATCATTGAAAAAATATGTTCATCGATTATATTTTTTTAAAGTCTTTCATTAAAATGCCAAATTAGGCATTTCGTTTTTTCTTTTATATTCTTATTTTTTGATATTGGTTTATCCTGAATCAGTTTCCCAATAATGGGATCACTTGTGAGTATATTAATTTTAAATATCTAGCATACATGTATATCTCTTCTATCACAGTTGAGACACTGAGGCTGGATCTGCAATAATGTAGGTAAAGACTAAATTCACTAAATGCATTATAGTGTAATGTAAATCAGAAAAAAGGAGATAAGAAAGTTAAGGTCAATATGAGTTACCAAGAATTGCAGTAAAATTTTAAAATGTTTTATTAACTCTAAAGATAAAACTATCTTTGTGACCAGCTTCTCCCTTTGTTTTAAGCTTAAGTAGATTGGCTCAAGAAAGGAAAAATAAGAAAACTGATTTTATCATAATTATTTAAGAAAACAGGTGTATTTATATAAATATTCCAGTAAATATAATTGTAGAATAGAAAAATTGTGGATATTTTAAAAATCTACATCTGAACTTCATGATATTTGTAAAGTTTAATCCTGGTGTCAGTCTAACCCCAATATGATGAGATTTGGAGGTAATGCTTTTGGGAGGTAATTAGGTTTAGATGACATCACGAGCTAGTGCCAGTATGATGAGATTCTGGTATTCTTAGAAGAGACAGATATAAAGCTCTCTTTTTCTAGATGCACACACAAAGTTATGTGAACACACAGTGAGGTAGCTGCTACCTGCAGTCCAGAAAGAGGACTCCCACAAGCCCTCTTTCTGTAAGCCCCTTGGTCTGGAACTTCCCAGACTCAAGAACTGTGATAAATAAATGTCTGCTGTTTAAGCTACCCAGTTTATGGTATTTTATTTTAGCAGCCAAGTTGATTAAGATACTCACCAAATGGATACAAGGCCTATACAATTCTGATTGTTATGAGCATCCTTTTGTGACCATAAGAGAAATCAGTACCATGATAAAATCAATATATAAAAGAGGCCGCATGAGGCAGAACCAACCCTCACCATCTGATAACCAGAAACAGTTACCAGGCAAGTGAGTAAGACAGTCAGACACCTTGTCCAGCCCAGCCGATCCCCTGACAAATGCAGGTAAAACAGAAGAGAAATCATTCAAGTAACCTTCAGAATCATGAGACACAGCAAATTATTTTTATTTTAAAGCAGCCATTTTAATGGTCAGCTATACAACTGCTAATACTTGAAACAGAAATATTAAACATGGTATCACAACAACTCAAAAGAAGATATGACCTTTGTACACTTAATGGGCTTACATATACATCTTCATATGAGTAATTTAGCTAGGCGTTAATGCATGAAATAACATATTTTAAAACACTGTTTTATTAATACATATCACATTTATTTTAAATTTAACTCATAAAACAAGTAAAAACAAAAAAATGATAAATACCAGATAACTGGGTCTAAAATATCCTTTTTTTAAATAAAATTTACAAATCAACTTTTTTACTAAAGCATATTCTACTTCCAAAGGTGTACAGTGTAAGAACTTAATATATATTGCAGCTATTTTTAACAGTGCTAATCAATCTTCTGTTCTTAAGAGACCCTAAGATAAGTATAAACTCTATTTACCTTCATTTATTCTTTTCCTATCCAATGTAGTTGATGTTGTTTTAAATAACTAAATATAATGCAGTTTTTGTATAACCCTACATATGTATTCCTAAAAATTACTGGTTATCTAAAGTTGAGAAATAAAATACTCTGGATTTACAGATAAGAAAATAAAAACAATAAAAGTGATAAAATAGTTTTATACATGTTAAATCCTTGTATGTGTATATGTGTGTATACTCAGTAGTATCCACTCTTTGTAACCCCACAGACTGTAGCCTGCCAGACTCCTCTGTCCATGGGATTTCCCAGGCAAGAATACTGGAGTTGGTTACCATTTCCTTCTCTAAGGGATCTTCCCAACCCAGGGATCAAACCTGCACCCACTGCATTGCAGATAGATTCTTTACCATTTCATCTCCTGGGAAGCCCTTGTTAAGTTCTTAAGAATTACATAGACACTGTAATAAATATGTCACTTTACCTTGAAAAAGAACCGAAATTTAGTTCTGAAAATGGGCATCAGAAGAGATAAAACTCCTGAGTTATTAGGAAGTGTTGAAAGTAGAGTTATCTGAAATCAGGGCAGAAGTTGTAACACCGAATGTGGATGGGTGAAGCTCATAACACATAAGGTGAACTGAAGTAGTTAGTAGATGTATGTATTTTTATGTATTTCTGTGGGTGGGGTTGAGCTTTTTGCAGTTTTCTGTGTTCACCTCATGTTTCTCATGAAGAAAATTATAAGCAAATATAAAATTCATTCTACGCTTAAATTGTTCCCATTACATCAATTGCAATGAAACAAATTCCATTTTTAAAACAAGCATTATAGCAGAACTGAGTATACCTTAAATTACTCATCTCTTGAAACCCATCCTCTTAATTCATTTACTGAGTTTAGACAAAAACTTCCTTTCTTGTTTTTTTGACTGATTATTTTCAACGTTAAAACCAATGTGAATCCTTCAAATTAATGGAAAGTTTCTAAGAGAACTATCCTACTCTTTCAGACTACTTCAGATCATATACTTTTATTATCCAGGGAGCAAACTTGGAAATAAGCAAGACAAAGTTTTATTTGCTTGGAAGTTTTTGTTGGAACTAATCATCTAGGGTCCTCTCACTTCTTGTGGAAATAAGCACCACAAGATGCTAAAAGGGTCCTTTCCTAACATACTTTGTTTACTTCCAAATATTAATTTTGGTCAGTGTCCCAGACTTATTCTCTGAATGATAGATTTGTGATATTTCAAAATTAGCTTTAAAAATAAAGGAACCTAGGTTAATAATGGGTAGGTTTCAATTCTTCACTATCAGATGAGTGGAAAGAAGTGATTAAAAGAGGTCTTGACCATTTACTGGATCCATTTTAATTCTCCACTGTTCTTTAAAAGGTGAATAGCAATCCAGTTACTTTCATCAATTCATTTTGACAAATAAACAGTGCTAAACACAATATAGATTTTATAGAACTCCATTCCTTGTATTCACAATTGTCAGTTCTTTCCAGAAATTAAAGATGCATTATGAATATATCTCATCAACACCCTCTATTGTATATAGTTTGTGCTGATATCTGGTTAAATAAAAACAAATGAGACATCAAGCACCAATAATATTTTTTTTGTGTGTGTATACACATAGTATGTATGTTTTTCAAATAATCGCTTTATTTGAGGGTAATGGGCAAACGCCATAAAGGCTGCATTTTCACATTTTCCCCCATGCAATTATCAAGCTTAACAGCTGGAAATGTGTGTTTATCACTCAAAGATTATGAATTCAGTTCTCCAAAAGAAAATTTAAACTCTCAAATCCAATAATGTTTTCTTATGTAGGTTAGATGGAGTTTCAGATAGATAGCTGCTGTAGAAGGAATGTTTGTGTGTCCCCCAAATCCATGACAGCTGTGTAGGGGTTCTCAAGAGGCGCTGCAGACACCAGGTAAGTAAGTGCACTTCACCAGCTGTGGGGTGATATGCAGGTAGAAAGGCCCCTGCAGGTGGTGTTCCTGCAGGCTGCAGTAGCAAAACCTGGCTCAGAATCTCCCAGGTCCAGCCTCATGCCCAGCAGAGCATGGTGAACACCTTCCAATTCATCTGAAGTCTTACCTTCAGTGTTTTCAGAGAAGCCTTCCCTCATCCCACAATCTTTTCATATCAGGAACTTTTCCTTTATATGCATGTATCATACAAACAGAAAAGAGCAGAGTTGTCCTTTGTTGCCACTTTATATCTGGCTCCCAAACAGTATCTGGAAGAGTAACTATTTGTTGAGTTAATAGAATGTGAAAGTGAAAGTGAAGTCATTCAGTCCTGTCCAACTCTTTGCTACTCCATGGACTATAGCCCACCAGGTTCCTCCATCCATGGGATTTTCCAGGCAAGAGTACTGGAGTGGGTTGCCATTTCCTTATCCAGGGGATCTTCTCTACCCAGGGATTGAACCCGGGTCTCCCACATTATAGACAGATGCTTTAAAATCTGAGCTATCCTGTGGTCACTAATTATTGAACAACTTAAAGGAGACACCCAGGATGATTTATCCATGATATAAGGGATTCCCTGGTGGATTCAGATGGTAAAGAATCTGCCTGCAATGCAGGAGACCTGGTTCAATCCCTGGGTGGGGAAGATTCCTTGGAGAAGGAAATGGCAACCCATTCCAGTATTCTTATCTGGAAAACCCCATAGACAGAGGAGCCTGGCAGGCTATAGTCCATGGGGTCACAAAGAGTGGAACACAACTTAGTGACTTCGCCTTTCACTTCAAGATGATTTCTCAGTGATATCAGTCACTCTATGTTGCATACTAGGATGGACTGAATTATATCCCCTCCCCTGACAATTCATATGTTGTAGCTCTATCCTCCTCCATGTGACTGTATTACAGCTAGGGCTTTAAAGGAGTGATTTTGGTTAAATGAGGTCATAAGGATGGAGCTCTGATCTGATACAGTTTGCGTCTCTGTAAGAAGAGACACCAGGGAGTTTTCTCTCTCTACCTCTTCATACATATATCCAGGAAAGACCGTATCTAGATGGTGGTCATCTGCAAATCAGAAAGAGAGCTCTCACTAGAATCCAGCCATGCTGGCACTCTGATCGCAGATTTCTAGCCTTCAGAACTGTGAGAAAATAAAGTTCTGTTATTTAAGCTGCTCAGTCTGTAGCATTTTGCTACTGCAGCCGAAGCTGACTAAAATATTACCTTATGTCTATGCAAATCTTCTAGGCTTTAGGAGACAGTGATTTCAAGATTATGTTGGACTAGTGATTTGAAGAGATTTTTATCATTGGGAAACTAGGTTAAGCCTTCTCACCTATCAAATGATTTACAGGAGGATCATAAAGAAAAAATATCACAAATTTCACAAAGTGCTACTGTGACGAATATAGAACATAAAGCTTAATGAACTGCATTCAGCAGACAGAAAAATTAGGTAAAGCCATTAATTTAATGGGAGATGTTAGCTCATAACCACTTAGTTACTCCTTTCCAAGATTAAAAGTAAAATTGTTACGTATGTGTTTTCATTTTAGATATAGAATAATATTGAATCTTAAAACTTGTATTTGTAAGCTATCTTGTATTTTTAATTTTAAAAATATAATCAACATAGAAGTATCAGACATAATATTTTGTACTTTCAAGGAAGATAACCTACATATAAATGATATTTGATACAGGATTTTATTTTTGAATGATTTTCCAAACTTAAAGGGAATCAACGTGTTTAGTATTTAATTTCTAATAAATTCAGGCAGTCTGATGACTGTTGTTAATTTGCATCATTCCTCACTTCTCTAATCTTAGTGATGAAAATAAATTATAGGTAATGTTATACAAAGAAACATAGGAATACACAATTAATAAAATTAAACACTTTCAGTTTTTTGCTTCTTAAGAGGCACAGTTCAGTTCAGTTCAGTCACTCAGTTGTGTCCAACTCTTTGCAACCCCATGAATTGCAGCACACCAGGCCTCCCTGTTCATCATCATCTCCCGGAATTCACTCAGACTCACGTCCATTGAGTCAGTGATGCTATCCAGCCATCTCACCCTCTGTCGTCTGCTTCTCCTCCTGCCCCCGATCCTCCCAGCATCAAAGTCTTTTCCAATGAGTCAACTCTTTGCATGAGGTGGCCAAAGTACTGCAGTTTCAGCTTCAGCATCATTCCTTCCAAAGAAATCCCAGGGCTGATCTCCTTCAGAATGGACTGGTTGGATCTCCTTGCAGTCCAAGGGACTCTCAAGGAGTCTTCTCCAACACCACAGGTCAAAAGTATCAATTCTTCGGCACTCAGCCTTCTTCACAGTCCAACTCTCACATCCATACATGACCACAGGAAAAACCATAGCCTTGACTAGACGGACCTTAGTCAGCAAAGTAATGTCTCTGCTTTTGAATATACTATCTAGATTGGTCATAACTTTTCTTCCAAGGAGTAAGCGTCTTTTAATTTCATGCCTGCAGTCACCATCTGCAGTGATTTTGGAGCCCAAAAAAATAAAGTCTGACACTGTTTCCACTGTTTCCCCATCTATTTCCCATGAAGTGATGGGACCGAATGCCATGATCTTTGTTTTCTGAATGTTGAACTTTAAGCCAACTTTTTCACTCTCCTCTTTCAATTTCATCAAGAGGCTTTTTAGCTCCTCTTCGCTTTCTGCCATAAGGGTGGTGTCATCTGCATATCTGAGGTTATTGATATTTCTCCCGGCAATCTTGATTCCAGCTTGTGTTTCTTCCAGCCCAGCTTTTCTCATGATGTACTCTGCATAGAAGTTAAAGAAGCAGGGTGACAATATACAGCCTTGACATTCTCCTTTTCCTATTTGGAACCAGTCTATTTTTCCATGTCCAGTTCTAACTGTTGCTTCCTGACCTGCATACAGATTTCTCAAGAGGCAGGTTAGGTGGTCTGGTATTCCCATCTCTTTCAGAATTGTCCACAGTTTATTGTGATCCACACAGTCAAAGGCTTTAGCATAGTCAATAAAGCAGAAATAGATGTTTTTCTGGAACTCTCTTGCTTTTCCATGATCCAGCGGATGTTGGCAATTTGATCTCTGGTTCCTCTGCCTTTTCTAAAACCAGCTGGAACATCAGGGAGTTCACGGTTCACGTATTGCTGAAGTCTGGCTGGGAGAATTTTGAGCATTACTTTACTAGCATGTGAGATGAGTGCAACTGTGCTGTAGTTTGAGCATTCTTTGGCATTGCCTTTCTTTGGGATTGGAATGAAAACTGACCTTTTCCAGTCCTGTGGCCACTGCTGAGTTTTCCAAATGTGCTGGCATATTGAGTGCAGCACTTTCACACCATCATCTTTCAGGATTTGAAACAGCTCAACTGGAATTCCATCACCTCCACTAGCTTTGTTTGTAGTGATGCTTTCTAAGGCCCACTTGACTTCACACTCCAAGATGTCTGGCTCTAGATTAGTGATCACATCATCATGATTATCTGGGTCATGAAGATCTTTTTTGTACAGTTCTGTATATTCTTGCCACCTCTATAATGAAAGTTTGAAAAGGCAGGAATATGTTACATTGTATGTGTACATGTAGTTTCTTAAGTTGATTTGTTCATCTTTAAGCACACTGAATGATTTTAGCTTCCATCAAGTAATTTATTAATGCTGCATTTCCAAAGTGAAAGTGAAAGTGAAGTCGCTCAGTTGTGTCCAACTCTTTGCGACCCGTGGACTGTAGCCCACCAAGCTCCTCCGTCCATGGGATTCTCCAGGCAAGAATACTGGAGTGGGTTGCCATTTCCTTCTCTAGGGGATCTTCCCGACCCAGGGATCGAACCCAGGTCTCCCACATTGCAGGCAGGTGCTTTAACCTCTGCACCAGCAGGGAAGCCCCAAAATGCAGCATTATTAGCCCGTTACACCAAGACAAGGTTAAGAGTGCTATATTGCCTGGTAATACCTAATTTGGTTTGAGACTCCTGCCCTTAATTAATTGTTGACCTCATTGAGAATTTAACTGACTTATAAAATGGACTTTTTGTTGTTGTTGTTTTTTTTTTGGTGGGAGGGCATGTTACAGAGACATTGTTTAGCCATACTAACATGGCTGCCCTAATACATTATTTTAATCAAACACAGGTGAGAGCTCAATCATGTAAGAAAAACATGCCCTAGCTGAAAAGAAAGAAAAAGGAAAAACGCACTTTCACAGAATGTTAAGAGTTGGCAATGTTTAATGCTCTTTTACTGTATGAAGTAGAGTTACGGCCAGCCATCTGCTGCT
Organism: Oryx dammah; assembly: GCF_014754425.2. Classification (NCBI taxonomy): domain Eukaryota; kingdom Metazoa; phylum Chordata; class Mammalia; order Artiodactyla; family Bovidae; genus Oryx; species Oryx dammah. The sequence continues at coordinate 10,333,824 of NW_024070189.1, forward strand.
AAAGGAATCTTCTCACTGCTGTTATATCTACTTTTGCTAATTGCCCAATTGATTAGAAAATTCAGAACTATGAAGGTCTAATAAACACAGCATGAATGTGAACAGACTTTGCATTAGAGTTTAATACAGTAGAAAACTCTTTATAAAAAAGCGATGTGATCCTAGAAGCAATTTCCACAACTTAATTATTATTCCCAGCTGTATGCCTCACTGATCAAATAATCATGTTATCCACTCCATAAAGAGCATTCAAATCACTTCTCTCACCCACCCTCTCTCACTCCCTCTCTCACTCCTTTGCTTTCTACCACTTCATTCAGATGATATGAATAAATAGAGATAAATAGACATGCATCTTTTCATCTGTAATGCTTAGATTTCTCCTCTTCCCTGCTCTCAGAGTACCTTTAAACATTGCAGATTACCTTTCCTTTTTTTTTTCCCCTCACATTTCTTTCCTATGTCTCTTCTTTCTTCTGTCCTCTGGCCAAGGTCTTAACAGACTCATAAAGTTGGCTTACACCATTGGAAGAAGATATTGTAAAGCCACTGGATAAATCAAAATTTTGCATTTATACTAAGTTCCTTTTATATTTTGCTGACTCAGTTAAATATCCATATTGACTCTTCTCTTTACTTTAGGAATCCTCATCTAGTACTTGCTTTTACCTCTACTGTCATCATGTTGCCACTTGTATATTTGACCCATCCTTTACACCAGTGACCCTCATAAATGTAAATTAGTAGTACACAAATTCTTCCTGTGATACCTGTTAAAATTCTAATTCAGGATATATCCCCAGCAATTCTGATCCTCCTAGTGGTAAAGAATCCATCTGCCAAAGCAAGATATGTAAGAGACACGGGTTCAATCCCTGGGTAAGGAAGATTCCCTGGAGGAGGGCATGGCAACCCACTCCAGTATTCTTGCCTGGAAAATTCCATGGACAGTGGAGCCTTGTGGGCTACCATCCAGAGTCACAAAAAGTCGGACAGAACTGAGGCAACTTAGCACACGTGCATGTGCGTGATCCCTGTATCTCAGTCAATTATGAGTAACACTTTAAAACTTGTATTTGAATCAGTTCAACTTGGTCGTTTGAATTAGGAATGAAGAGAGATCTTCATAACATCATCTTCTGCTGCTGCTGCTAAGTCACTTCAGTCATGTCTGACTGTGTGACCGCATAGACGGCAGCCCACCAGGCTCCCCCATTCCTGGGGTTCTCCAGGCAAGAATACTGGGGTGGGTTGCCATTTCCTTCTCCAATGCATGAAAGTGAAAAGTGAAAGTGAAGTCGCTCAATCATGTCCGACTCTTAGTGACCCCACAGACTGCAGCCTACCAGGCTTCTCCATCCATGGGATTTTATAGGCAAGAGTACTGGAGTGGGGTGCCATTGCATTCTCCATAACATTATCTAGTCCCAGGGAATGATGTGCTTATGTAAAAGGGAAAAAAAAGGCATTCATATACACTATATAGTTTATATCATTAAATATATATATATACATATATAAACATATACATGTTTAAATCAAGTTGCCAACATTTGTTGGATCATGGAGAAAGCAAGGGTGTCCCAGAAAAACATCTACTTCTGCTTTACTGACCACCCTAAGCCTTCGACTGTGGATCACAACAAACTGGAAAATTTTAGAGATGAGAGTACCAGCCCACTGACTCACTGGACATGAGTCTGGGCACACTCTGGGAAATGGTGGAAGACAGGGAAGCCTGGGGTGCTGCAGTTCACGGGGAAGCAAAGAGTCAGACATGACTTAGCAATCGAACAGCAACAGGTGAATACAATTTTAGACACTTCTGAGCATATTTTCTTGATAAATAAGAGATAAGTGAATAGAAACCAAAATTATGACTCTAAATAGATGAAACAACATAACCTAGTCTGAAGTAGATAATGGTTTCACAAGATAAGAATGTGTGTAATGAAAATGGGAGAATACTATTTTTATACTGCAGTTTTTTCTCAATATTTAGGTAGATTTATAGCATATTACAATCAAAACTGTTGATTATTCAGATACCAAAAAATAAATGTAGAGTAGCCAAATGCAATTGGTTATGTAAAACAGTTGAGATATTAGAAACGTACAACAGCTGTCATTCACTGGGATAAACTATTTATATCTACTGTCCTGCTTGGTAAATGAGCAAGACAAATTTTCATAAAATATTTCTTTTCATATGAGATTTTAGTCAGTCTTATTTTTTTGGTATAGCTTTCTGTTGTCTTTGACGGTGTCCATTTAATTTGATAAATGTGTTTTTTGTTCAATGCAAAATAGCTGAAGTAACCTAAAAGGCCTAATGCTCCTTTTGTGCTCTGAATTTACAGAAATGTCTAAAAAACGATGGATGAAGCCAGGTATTTTCTGTGTAATTGAAGCTGTCAAAATACAGAGTTGGAGGCTATTTGGCTGTTGGAATAAAGGAGTGGAGTATGACAGTTGAAAAGTATAATGCATCCTCCTAAATAAGTATGCCTTCTTTTGGATATTTTACTGGGCATGAAAATGGAAGCACTCCAATAACTGTGAAAAGTAAACAGTGAAATGTAGCTATAAAATTGATTCAATAACAAATGCTCAAGAGAAAAATTACTGAATACCATATGAGAAATTGTGGTATCTATTATGATACTTAAAATATAGCAGGTAGTGAGAAATGCTGTAGTTCATTTTAAATTCCATAATACATAGAAGAAAATTTATCTTTGTCATTTGAAAGAGATAATAAGGAGCAAAAATTATAGTGCATTAAGTGATAGTTCTAGCAGACATTCATTCAATTGCTTCTTCAAGAAATGTTTATTAAGCACCCAAACTAGAGTTAGCCTGGCTTCCCTAGTGGCTCAGATGGTAAAAATCCACCTGTAATGCAGGACATCTGAGTTCGATCCCTGGGTTGGGAAGATACCCTGGAGGATAGCATAGCAACCCATTCCATATTCTTGCCTGGAGAATCCCCAAGGACAGAGAAGCCTGGGGGGCTACAGTCTAGGGGGGTCGTAAAGCATGGGACACGACTGAGCAACTAAGCACAGCACAGCACGTGAGTTAGCCACTGAAGGGGACATCAAGCAATCAAAAATAACTGAGATACAGCTACATTTCTTGAAGAATTCTACCAGGTTAAGAAGAACAGAAAAGTAAATAGTCAAATATTGATATAGGTATCAAATAAATATAGGTGGATGACAGAGGTAGATAAATAAGTAATATATTGTCAAAATTAGCCATTGAAGGGACTCAAATTCAGACAGAAGGAACAGGGCTCAGAAAAGCTTCTTGCAGGTGATATTTGAGCTAAATATTGAAGGACAAATAAATACCCCATGAGAACCATCCATTTGAGGGCAAGGCAAGTTAAAAAATAATTCAACATGACTAGCATATAGAGGGCAAATGGCAATAGAATATTCCTTAGTTCCTATTCTGCATTTGACTTTAAAAAGTTTACTTAGTTTACTCAGCATACTCATGTCCTTCTCTGGAAAATGATAAGGAGAAATAAACCCGTTAGAGTTTCTTCCAGTTCTAATTTTTCATGCTCTTATTAATTTTAAATTGTTGATTAAAAGTTCTACCACAGAGTAAATACTGTCCCTTTAATTCTTATAAAAATATATAATGCATGGTATAGAATTAAATATTAATTTATACAAATGTACTATGAATTATATAAATGTATTAATCATATGTATTAAATATATAATTAAACATCTGTGTCTGCATGGAACTCCTAGGCAGAGTTTTAAGTTCTGTATATATTATCATCAAACTTCTTTCTTTCCATGCCTTCCATTTTTCTCCTACCAGCCAGAACTCAATATTTTCCAGGTGCCACTTCCAAAATACTTTGGTCTGACGTGCCACTGACACTCCTTCCCCAAATCCTGGCCTATCACTATTCCCCTCTACCTTGACATACATGCCCAGTTCATTACTATATTAATAACTAATTCACACCAACTAAATATGGCAATTATATTGCTGGAGGTTATCTGCGTAGTGCTTTAATAAGGAATTTCTGGAGTAAACAATTTATTCAGATATGTATTTGCCAATATTGTAACAATCTCTAGTAATAGGTGGTACAAAATATGTAAAGTACCAAAGTCTTTTCATGGATTGCCTCTTACATTCCATGGAAATATCCTTTTATCTAACTGAATAGGAAATAAGTCCTAATGTAATTTTGTATTGTAAAGACGTCACAGGAAAGAAATATCTGCAGAAGTCAAAGCATCAGGATTTTGAGGTAAAATATCTAAATAGAAGCTTTCTGACCCAAAGTAGGTTACTACCTTCTCAGATCCTCAATTTCTTTGTCTACTGAAGTGGAAATTCCAAAACAAGCTGTAGATGTATTGTGAGATATACATGAGGAAATGCATTTGAAACCTGTGATACTATACAAATGAGGCATTTTAACATTTGGTAGCTGATTGTAACTGTATAAAAATTTAGGAATGCATGGGTATATTGACACAAAGGCAATTATATATTTCTATTGATCCAATATACCTTCTTCGAAAAAATGTTTTGAATGATGAGCAGGCTATAACTTACTTGAGGGTAGTAGAATTTTGCCAGGGTCTGGCCCAGGGGTAGCCTCAGGAAGAAGAGTCAGGATGGATGCTGAGGAGAGAAAAAGCCCAGGCTCTTCCCTGTTTGCTCAGCAGTAATGAGTCTCCCTGCAATGCAGGAGACCCGGACTCAATCCCTGGGTCAGGAAGATCCCCCGGAGGAGGTCATGGCCACCCACTCCAGTATTCTTGCCTGAAAAACCCCATGGACAGAGGAGACTGGCGGGCTACTGTCAGTGGGGCCGCACCAGTCGGACACGACTGAGTGACTAAGAAGCAGAAGGAACTGCTGAGGAACAAAGGCATTTAGGGCCAACCAGGAGGCTGCACAGGGCTAGGATGACATAGGAGTCCACACTGATTTCTTTCCTGAGTCTGGAACTGTCCAAGGTGATTATTTGAAGGGAGAATAGCACTGGGATTTTTTTCTTTTTTTTTTAGGAGTTGCTTGAATTTATAGCCAACTAGTATATTACCATCTGCCAGAATACAAACTGAGATTACTATTGATATTGAGTTGGCCAAAAAATTCATTCAGATTTTTCCATGCAGTGTTAGCATTAAACAGTTCATTATTTGTGGTAATGTGTAATTGTTAATTTTTTTACTTTTACAGACACAGGCTTTGCCTATTGTGATGTATAGATAACTTAGTGGTTGGTGGGAGGTGAGAAGAACATGAGAAAAATGTTTTCGGAAGGTGGAATACTATTAATGATACTCTTACCTTTGTTAACATGAAAAACAAGGAAAATGAACTTGATGATCTGGTTATAAATGTTCCAGACACAGAGTTAAAGTTGCCATCTGGCTTCTCCTGGTTGCTCATTTTAAAATATGAAAGAAGTGAGACAGTATTTTTGAAAAGCACAGGTTTTATTTTGGCATAAATGAACCAGAACTTTCAGGGCTTGACAATAAAGCTATTCGTCACCCACACAATCTGCTATTAGCAAATGATTCTGAAAAATTAAAAATATTTTTTGAGCTGAGATCAAATTCATGGCATTGTCAGGAAAATATAGTCTCAAGAAGACTAAAGCTGTGACTGTAAAACCGTCTGTTACATCCACAGAAATATGTATTGGTACTTCAAACAGACAGCAGTTCCTCTAAACATTGTAATGTCATGCCCCACTGATCCTCTTTATTAAATGATAGAACCTCTAAAAATCCTGAGGACTTTCTCCTTACAACCTTACGGGAAGCCAGTTCTAATGCCTTGGTAGCCCCAGTGAGCAAAGCAAAACCTAAAAGTTAGAGATGATATGTTCAAATCCAGAAAAGTGGAAATTGAGAACAATCGATCACAGCCAACTAGATTTTAAGGCAACTGCTTAACTTGTAGTCAATCAAATAACTGCTTTACTTTGCTTCTGTATCTTCTCTATTAAAAATTTCCCCCTAATCCCTGCCAGTGGAGCGCTCCTAACCACTTTTCCTCTGTTGCTTCCCAATTCAAATTCATTCTTATTCAAATAAACATTATAATGTGTCTCAGTTTACATTTTAACAATATGGAAGGAATGATGCTAAAGCTGAAGCTCCCGTACTTTGGACACCTCATGCGAGGAGCTGACTCATTGGAAAAGACTCTGATGCTGGGAGAGATTGGGGGCAGGAGGAGAAGGGGACGACAGAGGATGAGATGGCTGGATGGCATCACGGACTTGATGGACGTGAGTCTGAGTGAACTCTGGGAGATGGTGATGGACAGGGAGGCCTGGTGTGCTGCGATTCATGGGGTCGCAAAGAGTCCGACACAACTGAGAGACTGAACTGAACTGAACTGAATAGACTTATCTTTAGATTTGTGAGTATGGCTTTTGTCTAATGGAATAAACACTATTCATACTTGTGGAAAATCTGCAAAAATTTTAAGAGTGTATTGGTAGAAACATTGCCAGCTTGAACCAAGAGGGACAGAGGCAAAACAAAATGGGCAAGATGCATGCTGAAAAAACAGTCCAGCTTCAAATACTATTTAAGGGAAAAGAAATGAGAATTCAAATAGAATCCCAGAGCCATGCAGGGTCACGCCCAGGTCATAGGATTAATCACCTAATCAAGAAGTTGGCATCGTGGTCTTGGCTGGATATCAGTTTGCTAATACATGTGTTGTTTATGTTCCTCTCTTCTCTTCCTTTTTGAATAAGATGGCCTGTAGCAGTTATCCTAGGCCATTATCACCATAATGTGTCATTTGTGTTTTGAGTAGGGGATGAATGCACAATTTATTTCTATAGCTTACAAGTCTTCAGATTCAAGGGAATTGTCTGGAAATGGCTATCGTGGAGGAACTATACCTGAAAAGACTCCTCCACATCTGGACCTAATTTAGGTAATGAAATGGTGAACTTTAAGCTGAACAGGATTCCCTAACATATGAGACTTTCTTAGGGTCATGGGAGAGGGAAGTGGATTTTACATGTGAGAGGAATATATAAGTAGTTGCAGACTGTGGTAATTAAAAAAAAATATGTCAACAAACGCATTGCCACTTCTTCCCATCAAAAGGTGGATTCTAACTTCCCTCCTTTTGAATATGACCTGGTCTTAATGACTTGCTTCTGATTAATCAGTGTCATGGAAATGATTTGTGAATGTCACATCTGCCTTCAGATACAACATCATTTCTACCTTCTCTCCCTCGTGGAATATGTGAACTCTGGACCCACCCATGAAGTTTTAAGGAAGTCATGGCAATGTGGTGAATCCAGATGTAGGAGTTTTGCCTGGAACGCCCTCCACTTAAGTTCCCAGACGACAGTCAGTGCCAATCAGCAGTCCTGTGACTCACATCATATACTGTCTGCCATTCTGGAGAAATAGAAAGGATGGAACCTGAGGAACTGACTATATAAACAGATATCCAAAAGAATTATCTGTAGTGAAAGAAGACTATTTCAGACAAAAGATTATTTTAAATGTCAAGGGCGTATATCTCCACTTCCAGAGCATGGTGATGGCTTACAAAAATGATCAGCTCATTTCCGGAGAAAAGAAAAGAATCTTTTTCTGCATATATCAGAGATTATTTAATAGAGCTGCAATCCCACTGCAGTTTTTTTAATCCATATTTGAATATTCATTGAAGAGTCACAAATATATTTTTCAGAAATGTACCTATACCTTTTGCTATTTGAGATGTTTCATTAATCCAAAATTGTGTTATAATTATGCAACATAAATATTAAGATTGTGGCCTTAGTTAAATACATATGCTCTATATTGCATAAATAAGGAATCAAAGGCTAAAACATTTATTGATCTGAGGAATATAAACGAGGTATTAAGAATGCAATATTAGCATGCAAATGAAGAATCACTATCTTTTCTAATGAAGTAGGGGGTATGTGAAGTGAAGTCGTTCAGCCGTGTCTGACTCTTTGCGACCCCATGGACTGTAGCCTACCAGGCCCTATCCATGGGATTCTCCAGGCAAGAATACTAGAGTGGGTTGCCATTTCCTTCTCCAGAGGATCTTCCCGACCCAGGGATTGAACCCAGGTCTCTCACATTGCAGGCAGACGCTTTACCGTCTGAGCCACCAGGGAAGGGTATAAGAGCCTAGAAATAAAAGGAAATTTTATTTATTACTGAAATAGCTTCCTGTAAACCACTGGAGAGTTTGTAAGCTCTTTGATGGAAGAGAAAAAGAAAAAAAAGAAATGAATTGCAACTTCTTGTATATGTTAAAATGCTAGATCATTTATTGTTCAGTTGGCAGTATGAAGCTTGCCATTTAAACAGTCTCCCATTTTTAAAATCAGTGTTTCTCCCTTTCTTTCCTGCTTTTTACCTAACTGTGAACTCTCTTTTTTTACTTCATTGTTGCTTTAAGCTTGTTTCAAAATAGGGAAAATATATCTGTAAGGTAACCAAAATGATTTGTGTGCCTGTAATTTCGGAGAACAGTTACTTAAGAAGCTCCAAACTCCTAAGCTTTTCATTTTCTATTTTTGCTGTATTGATTATTAATAAAAGGATGATGGGTTTCAGTCACACCATATTTTTTGAAGAAAGCAGTAAGTGTACAAGTAGGAAGGAAACTTAACTGGCTTTAAAGAAGATATTCAGATTTCAAGTTATGAGGAAAATGGAACAATTATTCCAAAGTAAAAAAAGAAAAATCTCAGTAGCCCCCAAATGTCTAGGTGCCCCCTCCTCATATCCTAGTTTGTGTGTTTGAGGAATTTCAGAAGTATCCACGCTTCCATGTCCCTGTATATGTAGAACTGTTGTTAACTTGGGGAATCCTACTAGGATGAAATTTTTTTACCATTATATACTTCTTAGGATGAAAAGCATTTCAGATTCACTAGAATCAGACTCTGTAAAGAGACGAACATTCAACAAAACTGCTGAACTTAAAGGCAAAAAAAAAGCTAATTAGCAAACAGTTGTAAATGGGTTTATTTACTTCAGGAACCCTTGATTTCATCCTGTTGTTCTTTAGCTTCTCTGCACTGATTTCTACACCCATCATATTTCATTTCTCTGAAGTCAGCTTATGCACTTAATGGTCCAGACTGGGCAATCAGTGTTGATTGAAATCAACTGCAAATTGATGCAAGAGGTCCACTGCTGCTCCAAAAGCCAGCTGTATAAATCTAAGAGAAAGAGAACTGTCAGCTTTTCCCTTAATGATGCATTTTTACATTTCCTTAAGCATACTGCTGTTATAATGACCCAAAAGGCACTTGTATCTAGAAAAGAATTCACTGCTTAAACAACAAAGGCTGTATCTTCAAATCCCACCACTCTGCCATGATGTTTGACAGAAAAATTCATCACTGGCTTGGTGGCCTCTGAGAAATTATTGAATTTCTTGGGCATAAGGACAAGGTGCATGCACTGTGATGCTTACTGAGAATATGCTGTTTCCAAGGTAAACGCAGTAGAAACAAAGCCCTTTGTCTTTCTGGGGAAGATGGGATCTGTTCCTACAGTCTTCCAACCTAGCACACTTCTAATTTCAACTTGATGTTGATTTTATAAAAGGAAGCTGACAGCAGTGAGAGACAAGATTGTTTTGTTTCTCTCACGATAGGGTATCTCTGTTTGGCTTTCAGAGTTGAAACTAGGGAACCTGCTGTTTAACTCTCTCCCTTTGTTGCCCTGAGTTGAGTATAATCCATCATCTTCTTCCATGAGAGGGCTTCATTTGCTTTGAGTCATTTTTCTACTTCTTCTATCTTTTGCCTACATGAAATTCCTCTCATTTTGCTACCAAAAAAAAAAAAAAAGTCACAAAATACTAAATAAACTGTAACAGTTATTGGTCTCTGTAGTTTTACTTCAACTTCATAAAAAATTGTTTTGTGTTTATGTGGCATATCTTTAGAGTTTCTATTTTAGAGCAGTATTACGTTTACAGCAAAATTTGAGCAGGAGAGATAATTTTCTTTTGCCCCCACAAAAGCATAGACTCTCCTGCTATCAAAATCCCTAACCAGAGTCATACATTTATTACAACTGATCAACCTACCTTGACACAATCCTGTAATCCAAAACACATATTTTACATTAGTGTTTTCTTTTGGTGGTGTAGATTCTGTGGTTTTTCAGAAATGTATAATGGTGTAGGTCCACAGTATCATAAAGGGGCTTCCCAGGTGGCACCAGCGTAAAGAACCTGCCTGCCAGTGCAGGAGACATAAGGAGATGAAGTTTCAGTCCCTGGGTTGGGAAGATCCAGTGGAGGAGGGCATGGCAACCCACTCCAGTATTCTTGCCTGGAGAATCCCCATGGACAGAGGAGCCTGGGGGACTGCAGTCAATAGGATTGCAGAGTTGGACCCGATAGAAGCAACTTGGCACACAGCACACACGTGGTATCATACAGAATAGTGCCAGTGCAAAAAATGCCTTACGCTCCACCTACTTCCTCTTCCCTAACACCTGGCAAACATTAATCTTTTTATTTTCTCAACACTTTTGCCTTTTCCATAATATTGGAGTCAATCAGAAGCCCTTTTCAGACTATCTTCTTTCACTTAGAAATATGCATTTAAGTTTTATCCCTGTCTTTCCAGTTGTACCTCACTGTGTAGTTACTGGCACAAATTGCATCTTTTTACATTGCTTTCATGTTGTCATAGATATATAACTGTTGGTTTATGTATTTATCTTTTAAATCAGGCAGAAAATAAAAAATTATAAACCAAAAGTAAAATAATACCAGACTTTATATTTACTAGTTACTTTTGCAGAGTTCTTTACTTCTTCATCTAATTTCAAGTTACGGACTAGTATCCTTTTATTTCAGCCTGAAGGACTCCATTTAGCCTATTTGTCAAGAACTCCTTTAGCTTTCTTTCTTTTTTTTTTTTTTTAATCTCAAGATGTCTTAATTTCTCCTTTATTTTTGAAAGATGGTCTGGCTACATACAAAACTCCTCTTTGATAGGTGTTTCCCTCTTTGCTTTCAACTCTTTAAATATGCCTTATAACCCAGCAATCCCACTGCTGGGCATACACACCGAGGAAACCAGAATTGAAAGAGACACGTGTACTCCAATGTTCATCGCAGCACTGTTTATAGTAGCCAGGACATGGAAGCAACCTAGATGTCCATCAGCAGATGAATGGATAAGAAAGCTGTGGTACATATACACAATGGAGTATTACTCAGCCATTAAAAAGAATACATTTGAATCAGTTCTAATGAGGCGGATGAAACTGGAGCCAATTATACAGAGTGAAGTAAGCCAGAAAGAAAAACACCAATACAGTATACTAACACATATATATGGAATTTAGAAAGATGGTAATGATAACCCTGTATGCGAGATAGCAAAAGAGACACAGATGTATAGAACAGACTTTTGGATTCTGTGGGAGAGGGAGACGGTGGTATGATTTTGGAGAATGGAATTGAAACAGGTATGATATCATATATGAAATGAATCTCCAGTCCAGGTTTGATGCATGATACTGGATGCTCGGGGCTGGTGCACTGGGATGACCCAGAGGGAGGGTACGGGGAAGGAGGTGGGAAGGGGGTCCAGGATGGGGAACATGTGTACACCCATGGTGGATTCATGTTGATGTATAGCAAAACCAATACAATATTTTAAAGTAATTAGCTTCCAGTTAAATAAATTTATATTTAAAAAAAATAATAAATAAGCAAATAAATGCCACCTCACCTCTTTTTAGCCTCCATGGCTTCTGATGAGAAATCTGCTGTTTATCTTATTGAAGACTTATTATACCAATGAGTCATTGTTCTTATCCTTCTTTCAAGATTCTGCTTTTGTTCTTGACATTCAACAGTTTAATTATACTGTGCCTTACTACTATATAGATTTTTTTGTGTGCATTTATCTTTTTTAGAGTTCTCCCTTAAAGAATAGATACATATTTTTGGACAAATGTGGGATATTTTCAGTCCTTGTTTCTTCAAGTATTCGTTCTGGCCACTGTTTCTCTCCTCTTCTTTCAAGATTCTGACTGTTTCTATTGATTCACTGATGGTATTTCACAAGTTTTAGATTCTACTTACTATGTTCATTTATTCTATTTCCAAGACTGGATAACTTCAAATGGACCATCTTCAAATCACTGATTGTTTCTTTTGTATGCTCAGATCTATAGTTGAAATCCTCTAGTGACTAGTGACTTTTTCATTTGAATTATCAAAATTTTCAGCCATAAAGTTTCTGTTTGGGTCTCATATAATTTCTTTCTCTTTGTTGATATTCCCTATTTGTTTATTCATTTTTCTCCTGGTTGTCTGTATGCCCTTGTTTATGGTCTTAACTCTTTGAGCATATTTAAGACAGTTGATTTTAAGTCTCTCCCTAGCAATTTCAACCTATTCTTCTTCAGGTATTTTTCATTACTTTATTCTGTGAATGAGTTGTATATTTTTCATTTTTCATTAGTTCCTGTATTTTTAAACTTGACATTTGAATATTATAAAATGGTGACTGTAGAGATTTCCTCTTTCACTCTTTGTTGGTTGCTGTAGGCTGTTGCTGTTTCTTTGTTGTGTAACTTTTATGAAGCATTTTTTTTTAAGTCTGTGTTTTTTGTCATGTGTGATCTCTGAGTTATCTGTTCCTTTAGCTGTGTTCAGCTAGTGTTTTCACAATGATCAGTGATATCATTGATCCTATATATCAGCCAGAAGTGAATGCTTAGGGTCTTCTCTGGACTTTTCTACACATGAATTCTGGTTCTTTACATAACTAAGTTGAAGGTAGCAACATTAACATTTTGATTGTGAGTAATCTTGAACTTAGATTTTTCTCTACATTAAGATTTATACTGAACAACCTAAATATATTTTTAAATAGTCAATGCTGAAATATCACCAATAATATTTATCTTCCTTTTTATAATTTTACACCTGTAATTCATGACTTCTCTTGTATTAATTATTTAACAAATATATTAATTCAGAAGAATTTCTGGATTAATAGAAGAATTCCTAAAACTTTTTGTTTAAAGAAGTTGGGACTCCAAAAGTGTTAACTTAAATTATATGAATTATGCTAGTGTTGGGGAAATGGCTGTATCTTTATTCAAATATATAGAGTTGTATTTAAGGATAGATGTCTTTTTATTTCCTTATATAGTAGACAGTGTAATAAATGTCATGTTGACAAAGTATAGTTTAATACCACATTTCTGAAGAGATTGGGCTTCCCTGGTGGCTCAGAGGTTAAAGCATCTGTCTGCAAGGTGAGAGACCCATGTTCAATCCCTGGGTCAGGAAGATTCCCTGGAGAAAGAAATGGCAACCCACTCCAGTATTCTTGCCTGGAGAATCCCATGGACGGAGGAGCTTGGTAGGTTACAGTCTATGGGGTCGCAAAGAGTCGGACACGACTGAGCGACTTCACTTTCACTTTCACTTTCTGAAGAGATTAATGACCTCTCTTATAAAAACCAATTCAGTGTATCTTATCTTGTTTTAATCCACCTGTTCATAGATTCAAGTTCATTTACATAGCCAATACCATGCATATAATATTCTTTTAAAAACTATTTTTCTGAATATCTAATATATATAAATAAAACTGTAAAATTACATACATGCTTACATATATATGTAAGATAATAATGAATATACAAAGAAATGTAGCTATATTGAATATACATACTGTCCACACTAAGTGATAAAGAACCCTCCTGTCAGTCCAGGAGATATAAGAGACACGGGTTCAATCTCTGGGTTGGAAAGATCCTGTAGAAGGGCATGGCAACCAGCTTCAGTATTCCTGCCTGTAAAATCCCATGGACAGAGGAGCCTGGTGGGCTACAGTCTAAGGTTCACAAAGAGTCACACATGAGTGAAGTAATTTAGCAATCACTTTCAAACTAAAACCAATTCAAATACCTCAATCACATTTTCTTTGCACTTGTTTTACTAATTTAAAAATTATATGATGAAATAAAATAGTACAGTAATCATAAAAGAAAAAAGTTAAATAAGTTGCCTTCAAATAAGTTAAACTGGATGAATTCCCCATATTCATAGGAAAGAACATTTACATTGTGACATTAAGAACAGGTTTGAGAGCAAGCCAGTTGGTTTCTATGCATCTTTGGAACTGAAGTATGTACATTCAGGAGTGGTTTGGCACCAAACTTTGGCTGAGATCACCAAGAAGCAGAAGTCAATGTGCAGAAAGCAAGGAAAATGCCAAAAGGCAGAGAGAAAGTACATCTAATGTTCGTGATTACTTTCCATCTAGATTCAATATATCTTAGGAATGATTCATCTCTTTCCTTGTATTCCAGAAGATACTTCTCTGTTCATGTAGTAACTCCCATGGTTTTAATTTAAATCAGTTCAATATGTTCCTCTAATTTGTAACCAAGAGCATCTTAATAATATACTATACTTTTCAAATAATAAAGTATGACTGTCTCAAGAAAGTCTTGCTTATCTGTGGGCTCTGTGGTTTGACCCTCCTGTTTCTGGGGCACTCTCTTCTTCCAGGAAGATTCAGCTCCTTTGAATGATCAACAGTGTGAAAACTTCAGATTTATTTCAGAACCTAAAAAAGCGTTATGATCAAAAATAAAATAACAGCAGGACAACATGTATTTTGAGTAGCTATAGAATTGCTGACGCAGACTCAAAGGCTATTTAGTCTTTGCTGTCCAGTTCAGTAATAAAATGATGAGCCAAGGGAAAAGAAAAGCTATGGAAATACACTCTGAGTGTGTATTTGCTATTCCTCTTTCACTGACTTTTATCTTATTAGTAAATCAAGAAGAGTACTGTGTTTGCTCAGCATTTAAATGATACATTCTTGTATATAGTATTTCAATTACATATCTTCTTGAGTTTTCTATGTCATCCCATAGGGCTATAAGGTGACCAAGTAACTAACAGGGAATTTCATACTATTGTTATTGATCACAGTATGAAAAGAAAGCAATAAAGACATCAACAATACATGGTACTGGATGACATCTTTAGAGTGTGGCTAATAAAGATGATTTGAAATAGCCCATTGACTTTTTCTATGCCCAGAAGCTCGAGTAAATATATAATTTAATCTTGCTTTCTGGGTTAAAGGCATTTTCTCTCTCTCTTTTTTTTTTGAGAATTATGATATTATTCATGTTGTTAAAGATAAGGCCTGCCCCAGCTTTCAGTTTCAAAGCTCAGTTATTAAATTTGGCTTCAAAGTGAAATGTGGTGAAGTAAATGGGAGGGATTGAGAGACCGGAGATGAAAGTTTGGATCTCTGGTTACAGAACTGAGAGAAATCAACATGTGGAGTCAAAGCAGTATGATAGTATCACTTAGTACATATGATTTGGCATGCCTAATAGCATGATTTGGGGATATACGTGAAATATCTAACAGATAAATAAGCAGTCACTGGAGAAGAACAACTTTTTTCACTTCCTTGATGACTTTTTATTTAAAAGAGGGATATTCAGTTTTCTCCATCAGCTATTTATTTAATACCTGTCTGATACAGATTTTTCTTGGTGACAGGAAGCTGTGCCAATCCATATGATAAGATACTGGTCTTCTATATGGAAGTACATTTTGTCCAGTAATATATTCTATTCTTACAAAGGCATCATAAAAGAAAGAAAAATCATGTTCAATACTTAAAATGATGTTTCAAGAAATAAAAGCATCAGAGCTTAGAGGAGTTCTTTGAAACTAATAAAATAAAAATAATTCAGCATATTTTTAATGTTACTAGGCTTCATTTTCTTCGCATGTAATCTACCTTGAACCAAACTAAAGCATAATAATAGTAAATAAACCCTATATGCATACAATACACATTTGTCCCAGAAAACATTTGACCAAGCTGAAATACTCTAGGTTGCTTTGAGAAAACAGTTTGTTGAGATGAAGACGATAGAGATGATGGACATACAAGGACAGAATATTTTGTTTGACTTTGAGGGAGGGACTGAGTAAGTGTCACCACCCCTAATTTGTATGCTGAGCTGGACAACCCTGTTCTCTGTTCATATTTCTCTTTTGCTGTCTCACTACCGCCACACTCACAACATTTCTGACTTGAGATGTGTGGATTTTTTCCTCACACCAAGCAATTCTGAGACATTAGCTGGCTATCTTACAATTTACCTTATTTCTGACACTGTCTACTTAGAGCGCCAGACCCCACAGGTTAAGGATATATTCTCAGGAGACATGCCCACTTCAGAAATCAGCTGCAAGCTGTAGGTCCAGAGACTGCCCACAGCTTCTGTCTACCTTGGCTACAATCAGAGGTTTCCAAGACCTCGTATCCCTTATATCAGTTCTCACAGAACTCAGGGAAATACTGGCTTATACTTACTAGTTTATCAAAGGGTGTTACAAAAGATACAAGTGACCAGTGAGATGAAGACACATAGGGCAAAGTCTGGGATAGGGAGTTCCTGAACCTAGGAGCTTCTGTCTCCATGAATTTGGGAATAAAACACCCTCCTTGTATGTGGGTGTATTCCACAACCTGGAAGCTCTTTGAATCTTATGCTGCTGGGATTTTTGTGGAGAACTTATTACACAGACATGAGAGATCATTAAGTCTCTTTCTAGCCTTGTCCTCAATTTGGAGAAAATCCCAAGCTTCTAATTGTGGTTTTTGTCTTTCTGGTGACCAGCCACCCTCCAGGAGCCCATCCAGAGTCACCTCTTAGAACAAAAGGTGCTCCTGGTGCTCTTATCACTTAGTAATTTACAAAAGTTTTAAGAACTCTGTATCAGGAACTGGGAGTGGAGGTCAATATATATTTCTTACTATTTCACATATACCATTATGCATATGCAATATACTGGTGATGATGATGGAGGGAGCAGGTAGTTTGCTGCTCTTCAGCTTAGGATAGAATGTAAGCATACTCTTACTTTGCCTAAAATATATTCTGACTTAAATTATGAAAAAAATATTAGCAATTCTTAAATTCTAACCAGAGACCTACTTATGTTTCCCAGACAGTTTGACCGTAGAGCCCTCATCTTTCTTTAAATCCTTTAGTACTTACTGTCCCTATCACTATCTGGTAATTGTCATAACTTACCTTATGCTGGAAATGACCTTCATCGTGTTTTTCTTCTATTGTCCCCACTTATACAGTGTGATAGAGGACTTCCAACTAATTGCATGGTTTCATATTTGTATCATAGTTTGTGCCTTATATCTTGCGCATCAAATAGTAATTGGTTGATGAATACATAAAATGCTTTTCTTCTTACTTAGTGTGAAATTCTGGCAGGATTGATGACTCTTGAAATCCTTTTCCTCTTTAACTTTCTAAGACACTAAAGTATCACGGAAGAGCTTTTGCAGGTTTTGATAAATGTTATTTATTCTAATTTCCTTAGAAAAGCATTTAACCTTGAAGTTAGATTAAATAAATGACAAATAAATACAATAAATGGCATACAAATAAATGATAAATTTCACATTTATTGTCTTGTCATATTGAATAGGAGTCAACTTTTGAATTTAAATATATTCCCCTGGAAAAAGGTATTTGTAGATCACAGTAATCAGATTCTGTATGCGATTGCTAAGTCACTTCAGTTGTATCTGACTCTTTGCGACCCTATGGATTGTAGCCTGCGAGGCTTCTCAGTCCATGGAATTCTCCAGGTAAGAATACTGAAGTGGGTTGCCATGCCCTCTACCAGAGGATCTTCTTGATCCATGGATCGAAACCACGTCTTAGGTCTCTGGCATTGGCAGGCTGGGTCCGTTACCACTAGCGCCACCTGGCCCCTTAATTTTAGTAGAATCCATCACCTTAACATGACTTCATCTATCAGTATTCTCATGATCTGGTGAATCTACTACATCAATTTTGAAATATTTAGCCTCCACACCACACACCGCCCCCCCTGCCGAAAAAACAGAAAACTTGTCTAGGATAACAACCCATAGTTGCTATGTGGAAAATTAACCTTTAATAAACATTCTTTTTAATGGTAAGGAAGAGAAAAAGATAAGAAGAAAGGAAAGATCAAATGAAGACTAAATTGGAGGAGGAAAGGAGAGAAGAGCTGTTAAATAATTTATTCATGACACTTGTTCGAGGCAGACTTTATGCAGGAAACTATCAGGATAGTTGTAGGGACCATTTTAATGAGGTTTTGCAGTCGGGGAGAGAGACTGGACTCCACTCTGAATACAACAAGGAAAAGTGGGAATTCATAGTCAAGGAGCTGGGAGTGGGGTGGGGACGTGCAGTGGATAGAAAATTAATTAAGATGAAACATTGAGGACAAGGGGAGGATTCTATCAAAAGAGATTTTAAAGGATACTTGCTGAAGGCAGGCTAGGGCTATCAACTATCATCTAGGAGATGGTGGAGGATGAGAAAACTGCTCAGATATCAAGGGTGAGAAGATATCCAGGGTAAGGCACTCTGGCTAAACTGACATCGCAAGATTTCTGTTAAACTGGACAATAGAGAGATGAACACAGAAGTCTAAAAGTCATGACCTTGTTGCCAAAATGCTCAGAAGAGGCTGATTAGGATTTGGTTAAGCAGAGAATCTTTATCACATGAAAAAAGGAAGGAATACAGATGTGATTTTGAGACTTCTTTACAAATGGCATCCATGAGGTGTATAATCTTCCCATATGATTCTGGAAAAGGAAAAAAAAAAAAAAACAGTCCAAATTAAGCAACTTTAAATTTGAGAATGTTTGTAACGCCATGATCTTCTGATTTTTATTTTGCCAGCAAAAATTCCCAGTGAACTTGCACCTCCAAAACTGCATACTGCAAAGCACATTCAGCATGTCATTCTATGTACACAAAAGATCAGGAGACATATTTAAGTAATTTTGAATATTATAATTAATTATTATTATGAGGGTCTTGAAAGGCATAAAAATTTGACTTGAAATTCTATAAGCTGGAAAAGTATGCATGTTGCTTTTGTTTTATTTGTGTTTTGTTTTATTTATTTATTATTAAAGACTTTTATTATTTCTGTCAACACACTTGATTTCCAAAACTGGAAAAAATCATAAATTAGAGTTTCTTATTGGAGACTTATTTACCCTTAGAATATAGCTTATTTGTCTTAATATATGTATATACAAAAATAAAACATTTATCTCTAGTAGGAACTACATTTCCATGATCCTTGGCCTGTCTTTTATAATAGACAGACAATTTGGGAGCAGGGAGCCATTATATTACTGATTCTTTGCCAAGTTTCCTGAAAGTATAGCATATAGAAGTCCCGGCCTCCATATTTAAAGTGGATTATATGTTATGTTCTTTTACTTAACTTTTACTTAACTCACCCATTAATTGATCACTTATCAGGAGAATAGAACCAAACTCACAGTCGACATAAAATTTTGCTTTTCCCAAAGCCTGTGAAATTGGCCTCGCTAGTCGGAACATTTATGGAATATTACAATATCCCTCTGGATCCTGATCCTATTTTTTTCTGATTCTTCAGTAGCTAATATATTTTTTTGCATAGCAGAAGATTAATAACAGATGTCCTGAATATTTTAAATGCAGTAGTATCCAGTATGTTTTTGCATATATGTATTTCCTTTCCTGCATTTGTTTTCAAGTGTTCTTCCTTTCCAATGCATGGAAATTGATATTTCTATCTGTGAAATATATGATAATCATTTGGCACTGTGTTATTTTATCCATTGATCCCGAGTATAAGTGCTGTCAAAACTTAGCATAAAACAGTGAAATCTCTGTCTTGCTGGGACACAGATGGAAATGAATTTTTATTATAAGGGAACAGGAAGACAAACTTTGCTTCCAGTTTTGTATGACTATGTATAATATGTGGAATTAGTAGGGAGTTTGCCTCTACTATAAATGATAGTATGCTGAGTTACTGCCAGACTAGAAAGTGGGAGATTTTTGTGCCTAAGTCTGTCTTTGGTAAAATCTAATAACATAATCAAACGGAATTATGCACTCATAAAGAGAGATTTTGGTTGCCTTCCAGTCTAATGCATTTTATAAGATTTCAGAGATTTGTTTTAGCCAAATTTCAGGCTATTGACTTCTTAAAAGTAACTGTTCTTAAAAGAACATGTTAGGACCATATTGTCTGCCTGATTTGGCTTTGTGTTCACCCATCCTCTCCTGAAATAGCTTGAATAGTGTACTCACACACATGCAAATAAACTAGGGAAGTGAGGAAATCTTTGATCATGTAATGCACATGGGTAGGTATCTTGAGTTGAACTGTGTTTCTCCAAAATTTATATGCTGAGGTCCTAACCCTCAGTACCTCAAAGTGTGACCTTATCTGGAGATAAGATCTTAACAGGGGTCATTAGAATGGGCCTCTTTTGGGGTCCTGGCCCCAATTCCAACCCTGGGGAGGAGGAGTACCTTCAAACTCTTTGAATACCAGCAGGATGTCCTACAACTCAACTCAATTCTGACACTATCTGCTGGAGATACAGTCTGATCCCACAGGTTAAGGGTTCAGTCCTACAGACCTGTTCCCTCGCCCCCTACATCCAAAGTCAGTCACAAGTCTAGCTTGTCACTGTTCTTCTGACTCACTAGCTATACATGGGGGCTTCCACAAGCCCCCCTTGAGATTTCAGACGCTATGCCCAAATCCAGGCTGTTACCTGTACTTTTGAGCAGCTGTCTATAAATCAGAGGTTTCCACAATTCCCTCCTTCCTTCAGTTCAGTTCAGTTCAGTTCAGTCACTCAGTCATGTCCGACTCTTTGTGACCCCATGAATCGCAGCACACCAGGCCTCCCTGTCCATCACCAACTCCCACATTTCACCCAAACTCATGTACATCGAGTTGGTGATGCCATCCAGCCATCTCATCCTCTGTCGTCCCCTTCTCCTCCTGCCCCCAATCCCTCCCAGCATCAGGGTCTTTTCCAATGAGTCAACTCTTCGCATCAGGTGGCCAAAGTATTGGAGTTTCAGCCTCAGCATCAGTCCTTCCAATGAAAACCCAGGACTGATCTCCTTTAGAATGGACTGGTTGGATCTCCTTGCAGTCCAAGGGACTCTCAAGAGTCTTATCCAACACCACAGTTCAAAAGCATCATTTCTTTGGCACTCAGCTTTCTTTACAGTCCAACTCTCACATCTATACATGACCACTGGAAAAACCATAGCCTTGACTAGACAGAACTTTGTTGGCAAAGTAATGTCACTGCTTTTCAATATGCTATCTAGGTTGGTCATAACTTTCCTTCCAAGATGTAAGCGTCTTTTAATTTCATGGCTGCAGTCACCATCTGCAGTGATTTTGGAGCCCCCAAAAATAAAGTCTGACACTGTTTCCCCATCTATTTGCCATGAAGTGATGGGACCAGATGCTATGATCTTAGTTTTCTGAATGTTGAGCTTTAAGCCAACTTTTTCACTCTCCTCTTTCACTTTCATCAAGAGGCACTTTAGCTCTTCTTCACTTTCTGCCATAACAGTGGTGTCATCTGCATATCTGAGGTTATTGATATTTCTCCCGGCAATCTTGTTTCCTGCTTGTGCTTCTTCCAGCCCAGCATTTCTCATGATGTACTCTGCATATAAGTTAAATAAGCAGGGTGACAATATACAGCCTTGATGTACTCCTTTTCCTATTTGGAACCAGTCTGTTGTTCCTTGGGTTTGATTAATTTGCTAGAATAGTTCACAGAACATGGAGAAGCATTTTACTTCCTAGATCACAGGTTTACTAGAAAGGATAATAACTCAGGAACAGCCAGATGAAAGAGACGTTCAGGTCCAGATATGGGGAAGGTGTTGAGGAGTTTCCATGTCCTCTCCCGAGCACAGCACTCTCAAAATCTTCCTGTGTTCACCAGCATGGAAACCATTCTAAAGAGGGCAGAGGTTGTGTACTTCCAATTAACTATGGGAAAGCATAGCTATGTGTCCAGATCTCTTGATTTTTCCTGGGAAACCAGAAATCTAGTTCTTTTTTGTTCAAACCTCCCAATTAACACTTTTTAAGTTATGGAATCTAAGGAAAACTTGCCTGTGATGTTGTTTTGGACTAGTGGCTTCCAGTTTGCCACCTTATGCTACCCATGCTTGAGACCCTCCTTCCCAGCAACCCTCAAATTCATGACTTCACCTCTTGTGTACTTCAAAAGTTTGTGGGATTAGTAATGCATGCATCAACTTCCTGAGAGTTTTGTCAGCTTGTCCTTCAATCAGTGAAAGCTTCTTGAACTTTTCTGGTGTGGCAGGTAATAATAAGTTCATATAAGCAGCCAAGCTTGTAATGCAAGTGAAGGAAGGGCTAAGGGGGTAGTAGCAGTGCACCATCTAACGTGATTTCTACACTGTTCTCATTGACTTCTTATTCATAAAAGGGTTTTGGAAATTTGCCTTATGAATGCCAAAGATTTGATGTTAACGGATCCCTAAACTGTCGTTAAGATATTTCAGGTTATAATGGCTAGAAATGTGAGAGGGGGAACAGCATTGAGTTTATCAGAATACTATGAAAATTGAATAATACTGTCACATTATATGAATCATGTATGAATCATTTGCAACCTGAAGGTCTTAATAGAACTTCAAGACATTCTTAAGCCACTGTCTACCACCAGAACATCTCTGCTATCCATCTATCTTTTGTTCTTATCTCTGCAGTGGCCATCATGTAATGAAACATGCAGATTACAATTTATAAGCCTTTTCTTTGGAAGTCACATTACACAGTATCTTTATAACATGGTGAAGTGAGCTCTGGAATATATATATATATGCATGTATATATATAAAAGAAAGGTCCGTCTAGTCAGGCTATGGTTTTTCCAGTGGTCATGTATAGATGTGAGAGTTGGACTGTGAAGAAGGCTGAGCGCTGAAGAATTGATGCTTTTGAAGTGTGGTGTTGGAGAAGACTCTTGAGAGTCCCTTGGACTGCAAGGAGATCCAACCAGTCCATTCTAGGAGATCAGTCCTGGGTGTTCTTTGGAAGGAATGATACTAAAGCTGAAACTCCAGTACTTTGGCCACCTCATGCAAAGAGTTGACTCATTGGAAAAGACTCTGATGCTGGGAGGGATTCAGGGCAGAAGGAGAAGGGGAGAGGATGAGATGGCTGGATGGCATCACCGACTTGATGGATGTGAGTTTGAGTGAACTCCGGGAGATGGTGATGGTCAGGGAGGCCTGGCGTGCTCCAATTCATGGGGTCACAAAGAGTCAGACCTGAGTAAGTGACTGAACCAAATTGAACTGAGGGCTAGAACAGTGGACCTTAAAATACTCTGCTGGCATATCTTCTAAAAGAATTTTGAGAAACTATGAACCTTCTTGTAATTTTGTTTGACACATAAAATATTTCACTTTAACTTGGCAAAAAATATAATTCCTATTATAAATATTACTATTATAAATATATTTATAAAATAGATAACAAAAATGGAAATGCATTTTCATTAATAAATATCAAACATAAAAACCAAAAAAAATAAAATAAAATTTTAAAAATGACATATATATATGTGTTTGTGTATATATATAATATATATATTAAGAAAGTGACTTATATATGTGTTTTTGTGTATATATACAATATATATATATTAAAGAAGTGACTTGCACACATATAAACAGTAGTTATATTTATTATGAGTATATTCATCTTTTTAAGGGACTTTTTTTTAAGCTAATTTGTCCCTTATACCCTTTTATGTGTAATCAAATTATATGAGGGAACTAGCTAGTTAATTAAATGGAGATTTAGTTGATGAGTTTCTTTGCTTTGTTCTTTTATCTTACCATTGAAGCCCTTTACATCCATCTTCTTTAGCTTAAGAACTTTTGATGTAACCGTGATTTATGATCTACAGTGAAACAGTAGCCAGTATCTAAAACCATCTGCACTTGAGCCATCTGTTCATGCCTAAATACCAGATGCTATATATGTTGAAACTTTATATTTACTGAAATTGCCTTAATACTTGTACTTGCCTACTTACAACACTGCAGCTAACAAAAAAAACACAGAAATGTTCTTGAGTCATGGATGGATTAAATGAATTTTATTATCTCTCTCAGAACATTAAGCATAATGACCTGGCAGATAATAGCGGAATATAATGGAACTTTATCTAAGCACTTAAAGGTTGTGGCTGGTGAAAACAATTGGTTCTGTGATTAGGTAAATTTTTCCTCAACAGAAAGCAACAGGGAAGATGCCCATTACCAGTAGCCATGGAACTGAAGGAGCACCCTCATAAATATTTTCAACATGTTGACAGGCATCCTGTGGGAGAAGGAAAGAGTACTGTATTAGATGTATTACAGTTCAAAAGGCATCTTTTTTAAAAAACTGACTGTGCCAGCTCTTAATTGCTGCACTCTTAGTTGTGGCACGTTGAATCCAGTCCAGTATTCGACCAGGGATCAAACCCAGGGCCCCTGTACTGGGAGAATGGAGTCTTAGCCACTGAACCTCCAGGAAAGTCCCGCAAAAGACTGTTTATCACAGAAATGACAAGTATTCCTATAGGAAATAAAAAGAACTCTTTAAGCCCCCACCCCCCCTCCAACTTTTCCCACACATATTATATTTTATCTCAGGATTCATTTTTGCCCTGTTTCCTGAATAGCTGTCCTAAGCAATTGACTCCTATGGAGTTGATTTCAGCATTTATGTCTTATTCCTTAAATTGTAAATGTCTGCTTTGCCCTTGCACTTGAAAAGCTTCTACACGGATAATGAAACTGGGCGAGGAGAAGCAGGAACTATGGAAGTAAAGTCTACTGGATAATGACTTCCTAGTTGGCATTGTACACAGAGAGATAACTAACCTTCCACATAAGAGAATTTGAATTTAAAAGATTCTCGGGAGAACTCTCTGTCAAAATAGATTATACTGAGCATCTGTCATTGTTGCCTGAAACTTGCGATTTCTTTCTTCAGTTGGAGAGCTAGCTCCAATTAATCTTTAAATCCCTTAGAAAGAGACTGACTAATGAATTTTACACCTTAGAATGTCTCTCTGAAAAGACTAGTGGCCTTAAAAATATGAGAAAGCAAATCTGTACTCAACCAAAAAAAATACATGGAAAAATGTTATATGTAACTATATAACTATATATGTGTATGTGTTTCGCTGTTGTTGTTATACATTGGAGGAGGCAAAGCTCACCTGTTCCAGCTTCATCTCCTGATTTTACATAAAGTTAAGCTGTATTACCTGAAGTACAGCTTAACCTTTGCAAGGTTGTGGTACAATAACCTCCAAACAAGGAACCAAGACACAGGCTGAACAGCACTCTTTCTTAACTCAGTTTACTGCATTGTGCGTGCATACACATGTGTTATTATGAGCAGTTACATACTAATAGTTTTCTAAATAAATTCAAACTCAAGAATTTTTATTAAGTAGAACAAAAAAGTAAGAGGAAATATCCTAAAACATTTTAGAAATATTACATTTTAAAAGAGCAGTAGCAAGAAATAAACTTGAAAAATAATTCCAAACCTTATGGGCTACAGCAAAGGAGACACAGATGTGTAGAACAGTCTTTTGGACTCTGTGGGAGAGGGAGAGGGTGGGATGATTTGAGAGAATGGCATTGAAACATGTATAATATCATATATGAAACGAATCGCCAGTCCAGGTTTGATGCATGATACTGGATGCTTGGGGCTGGTGCACTGAGATGACCCAGAGGGATGGTACGGGGAGGGAGGAAGGAGGGGGGTTCAGGATGGGGAACATGTGTATACCTGTGGCGGATTCATGTTGATGTATGGCAAAACCAATATAATATTGTAAAGTAATTAAACTTCAATTAAAATAAGTAAATTTAAAAAATAATAAGTAAAAATAGAAATGATAATAAATAAATCTGCTACTTTTATACACTGAACAACATGCTCAAAAAGAGCCAGGGAAAACCACTGCTCTATGCATTTTCCTCAACCATGGCACATTTTTTGACATCTTAACTTCTCCCAAGATATGTTACTTCTGTGTGGAGAGAGAACAAAACAGCAGATGACCAGGAAAATTATTTTTTTAGTCTTTGTTAAGCTGTGTGGCTGAGAAGAAAAAGTTCATATATTTGACTTTCATGTATCTAGGAAAATATTTTTTTCCCAAGTTGAAAGATTCATGAATAAAATAAAATACAAATTATTGTGGTTTTGTAATTTATTTTTCTACCTAATAAAATAAGTACTACTGAGAGCATAAATGCACATTACTGTTTTATGTGGTTGTTTCTTTTAGGAAAATAAAAACTCTAGAAACCTACATTTTCAATCAATTCAGTTCAATTCAGTCACTCAATCATGTCTGACTCTTTGCAACCCCATGGACTGCAGGCACACCAGGCTTCCCTGTCCATCACCAACTACCAGAGAGTGTTCAAACTCATGTCCATTGAGGTGGTGATACCACCCAAGCATCTCGTCCTCTGTCATCCCCTTCTCCTCCCACCCTCAATCTTTCCCAGCATCAGGGTCTTTTCAAATGAGTCAGTTCTTCACATCTGGTGGCCAAAGTAATGAAGCTTTAGCTTCAGTATCAGTCCTTCCAATGAACACCCAGGACTGATCTCCTTTAGGATAGACTGGTTTGTTCTCCTTGCAGTCCCAGGGACTCTCAAGAGTCTTCCAGCAACACAGGCTGGAACACAGGAAGCCAAACTTGGAGAATTTTGAGCATTACTTTGTTAGCGTGTGAGTTGAGTGCAATTGTGGGATAGTTTGAACATTCTTTGTCATTGACTTTCTTTGGGATTGGAATGAAAACTGATCATTTCCAGTCCTGTGGCCACTGCTGAGTTTTCCCAATTTGCTGGCATATTGAGTGCAGCACTTTCACAGCATCATCTTTTCAGTTCAGTTCAGTCACTCAGTCATGTCCGACTCTTTGCGAACCCATGAATCGCAGCACGCCAGGCCTCCCTGTTCATCACCAACTCCTGGCATTTACTCAAACTCATGTCCATCGAGTCGGTGATACCATCTAGCTATCTCATCCTCTGTCATCCCCTTCTCCTCCTTCCCTCAGTCCCTCCCAGCATCAGGGTCTTTTCCAATGAAGCAACTCTTTGCATGAGGTGGCCAAAGTATTGGAGTTTCAGCTCCAGCATCAGTCCTTCCAATGAACACCCAGGACTGATCTCCTTTAGGATGGACTGGTTGAATCTCCTTGCAGTCCAAGGGATTCTCAAGAGTCTTCTCCAACACCACAGTTCAAAAGCATCAATTCTTCGGCACTCAGCTTTCTTCACAGTCCAACTCTCACATCCATACATGACCACAGGAAAAACCATAACCTTGACTAGACTGACATTTGTTGGCAAAATAATGTCTCTGCTTTTTAATATGCTATCTAGGTTGGTCATAACTTTCCTTCCAAGGAGTAAGCGTCTTTTAACTTCATGGCTCCAATCACCATATGCAGTGATTTTGGAGATTCCCAAAATAAAGTCTGACACTGTTTCCACTGTTTCCCCATCTATTTCCCATGAAGTGATGGGACCGGATGCCATGATGTTAGTTTTCTGAATGTTGAGCTTTAAGCCACTTTTTTCACTCTCCTCTCTCACTTTCATCAAGAGGCTTTTTAGTTCCTCTTCACTTTCTGCCATAAGGGTGGTGTCATCTGCATATCTGAGGTTATTGATACTTCTCCAGGCAATCTTGATTCCAGCTTGTGTTTCTTCCAGCCCAGCATTTCTCATGATGTACTCTGCGTATAAGTTAAATAAGCAGGGTGACAATATACAGCCTTGACGTACTCCTTTTCCTATTTGGAACCAGTCTGTTGTTCCATGTCCAGTTCTAACTGTTGCTTCTTGACCTGCATATAGGTTTCTCCAGAGGTGGGTCAGGTGGTCTGGTATTCCCATCTCTTTCAGAATTTTCCACAGTTTATTGTGATCCACATAGTCAAAGGCTTTGGCATAGTCAATAAAGCAGAAATAGATGCTTTTCTGGAACTCTTTTGCTTTTTCAATGATCCAGCAGATATTGGCAATTTGATCTCTGGTTCCTCTGCCTTTTCTAAAACCAGCTTGAACATCTGTAAGTTCATGGTTCACGTATTGCTGAAGCCTGGCTTGGAGAATTTTAATCATCTTTTAGAATTTGAAATAACTCAGCTGGAATCCATCATCTCCACTCGATTTTTTTCCCAAGGCCCATCTGATTTTGCAATGCAGGATGTCTGGCTCCAGGTGAGTGATCACACCATTGTAGCTATCTGGCCTTTAAGATCTTTTTGTAAATTTCTTCTGTGTATTCTTGCCACCTCTTCTTGATATTTTCTGCTTCTGTTAGGTCCATACCATGACCCCGTGGTATCACAAAGTTTCTTGAAGAGCTCTAACATATTTTCCATGCTATTATTTTCCTATATTTCTTTGCACTGATCAGTTAGGAAGTCTTTCTTGTTTCTCCTTGCTATTCCTTGGAAGAGTACATTCAAATGGGGATGTATTTTTCCTTTTCTCCTTTGCCTTTAGCTTCTCTTCTTTTCTCAGCTATTTGTAAGGCCTCCTCAGACAACCATTTTACCATTTTACATTTATTTTTCTTGGGGATGGTTTTGATCACCACCTCCAGTACAATGTTATGAACTTCTGTCCTTAGTTCTTCAGGCACTCTGTCTATCAGGTCTAATCCCTTGAATCTTTGTCACTTCCACTGTATCATGGTAAGGGATTTGATTTAGGTCTTACCTGAATGGCCTAGCACTTTCCCCCACTTTCTTTAATGTAAGTTTGAATTTGGCAATATGGAGTTCATGATCCGAACCACAGTCAGCTCCTGGTCTTGTTTTTGCTGACTGTATAGAACTTCTCCATCTTCAGTTGCAAAGAATATAATCAATCTGATCTTGGTATTGACCATCTGGTGATGTCCATGTGTACAGTCATCTCTTGTGTTGTAAAAGGGTGTTCACTACGAACAGTGCATTCTTTTGGCAAAACTCTGTTAACCTTTGCCCTATTTAATTTTGTACTCCAAGTGATACTTGTCTGTTACTCCAGGTATCCCTTGACTTCCTACTTTTGCATTCAAGTCCTCTATGATGAAAAGGACATCTTTTCTTAGTGTTAGTTCTAGAAGGTCATCACAGAACCGCTGAACTTCAGTTTCTTCTGCTTAGTTGTTGGGGCATAGTCTAGGATTACTTTGATTTGAATGGTTTGCCTTGGAAACGAACAGAGATCATTCTGTCGTCTTTGAGATTGCATCCAAATACTGCAATTCAGACACTTTGGTTGACTAATGAGGGCTATTCCATTTCTTCTAAGGGATTCTTACTCATAGTCATAGATATAATGGTCATCTGAATTCAAAATGCCTATTCCAGTCCATTTTAGTTCCCTGGTTTCAAAAATGTTGATGTTTACTCTTGCCATCTCCTGTTTGACCACTTCCAATTTACTTTGATTCATGGACCTAACATTCCAGGTTTCTATGCAATATTGTTCTTAACAGTATCGAACATTACTTCCATCAGCAGTATGTTTCTCGGTGGTATCACAATAAATTTCCTTTCAGTCATTAACACATAAAGTGGAACTCTTAGCAATAATTCTGTCTTTTAGCTGTCTCTACTGTCACTGTAATAGCAGCTGAACTTAACACACCATTTGTTTTCAGGAAAATGATGTCTTCTGTGCAGCAGACTGACTCAAACTGTGCTTTCTTGCAGTTCTAATGTGTTTGCCTTTGTACAGAAATCTCCATTAGTGCACTTGCTTTCAGTATTTCAAGTGTCAGGTTTTAGACATTTATAAATTGACCAAAACTAAAAACATTTCATCATGTAGAGTAGGACACAGATAAGGAATGCAGAAACCTGATTTTAAAATACTCTATTGTAACGTCAGGCACATGGTGCTGATATTTATATATCAAGACAGCACATCGCTGAGATGTTTTGAGGGAAGTGACAGTTCCAGGGTGAGATAAATCTTATTCACATCAAAGAATATATTACTTCAGATGTCAAAGCCTGTATGGCATTGTCATCAACTATTAGGTATCAGTAACCCAAATGAGATATTATGCTGAGAAATGAGATATCCTCTTGGGTGATTTGCACAAGATTTAATGGGGCTTTCCAGGTGGCACTAATGGTAAAGAAGGAGACATAAGAGACTTAGGTTCAATCCTAGGTCGGAAAGATCCCCTGGAGGAGGTCATGGCAAACCAGTCCAGTATTCCTGCCTGGAGATTCCCATGGACAGAGGAGCCTGGAGGGCTAGACCAGGGTTGCAGAGTCGGACACGATGGAAGCAACTTGGCATGGACTCACAAGATTTAAATTTGTCTTTGGTAAAGAAATCAGTTCCTTGAGAGGGCACAAATGTTCAGGCACAAACGCATTGGTAATCACCCCAGTACACAGGCATGGATGCTTCTGTGAGAACTTGTTTTTCTGTTTGTCCCAGTAAGGTTAACGTAGGCAGTCTATCAATGTGTCTTAAAATTCAATCATAGAATTTTCTAATCAAATCCTGAAAAGTTTATCTGCTGTGACTTCATAGTAACAGTGAGATGAGGAGTTGTTTTTTTTTTTTGTTTGTTTGTTTTTTCTTTCTCTTTTTAAATTCAGAGAGTTAACCTGATTGATGAAAGAGAAAGAGGAGTGGTACTCACATACTAAAGTATTTATGTCAATGAGTCATAATGACAGCATCATTACAACAACCCTCTTAAGTCATTGTTTCCATTTTTACAGTTTTAAAATATCTAGGAGAAGGCAACCTTACTGTCTTTGCAGTCCAAAACCAGAACGTGTCTAGAACAACAATCATCTTCTTGAGATTTTGGAGTTGACTGTCTAACAACAGATTATCCCCTTTAACCATTTGAAGATTATAAAAGAACAAATTAAACTATGTGTCTTGAGATTTATGGTTCTATTTTCTTTCTAAATGTTATTATTGGTCTCTCTATAGCACAAATTGACCAGATATCACAAAATGGTAGGCAAATGCCTTCATTCAGCCCTCACAAATTTTTGACTTCACCTCCAATAAATCCTTTAAAATAAGCTATTTTCAACTTGGTATTCTTTCATCATTAACCTAGTTCCTTTAAAGCTATAGAAGTCTCATATAGTAAAATGTTTACCAGCTGAGCCACAAGGAAAGCCCGCCTACTATAGCAGTAAGTTAAAAATATGAACTTGGTGTGAGACAGGTTTATGTTCAAATTCAGACTCTGGTTCTGAATCTGAGGGTTGTTTGTGACGTACTTACTACTTGGTTTCCTTATAAAAATGAGTATAATGATAATTCTAGCTTATATATTTGAAGAAATTCAAATGTAAAAGATCAGTAAAATGCTCTGCACAGCACACTCACAACTCAACCAATAATTGTAATGTTGATACTAATAGATACTCTAAAAAAACCTCTAAAGGGTTTAATAAGTACCATTTGTTATTCTTTACACTTCATTTATAATGGCTATTATATTCTATGACTTTATGAGGCTGGTGGTGTTATCATCTCCAAAGTGCAGATTAAAATCTAAAGTACAGGTCCATTAGGTCACTGTTGAAGGCCACATAGCTAATATACATTAGAACTGGAATTGTAACTAATTCTATAGAATTTTAACCAGTTTATAGAGCTTTAGCTCTTCACTATTATATTACATGCCTCTCCACTCTTGTGCCTACTCCTAAACTATTTTTATTTTCTCTATTACTAACTAGAAGCAACAGAACCTGTGAAAATGCTAGAAGTTGTCATTATAATCCCTGTTTAAAAAGGTTAAAATCTAGTGGCAAGACAGATGATAAACAGAATACAGTGGAAACAGAATGAAATACGAGAATGGGTTTAACTATTAACAGCTACAAAATGAAACTGGTCAATATTTTTGAATATTGCAGAAAGTGTGGATTCCAACCAAGATTTTATCCATAAAAAAGAATGAAATATTATATAGAAGGGTTTCAAAGTACAGTGATGACAAAAAATGAAGTTACTTTCTTATACCTTATCAAATTAGATCAGCAAATAAACCACTTACATATACATTATACTTTTACTCCTGACCAAAAGCTCTATGATGAGGAAAGTAAGATTTAAAAGATTCAGTATTACACCCATGGTCAAACAGGTTTCAAGTCAGTAAGTTAGAAATTGAGATAGAGAGCTATTTCAACAGCCTCAGTGACAAAACTGAGACCTTGAATTAAGTCATCCTTGGAGAGACAAATGGAAAGACAAAATCCACCCCCCCCCAAAAAAAAAAACACTTTGAGAAAGTTTATAGTATATGTTATGTGAATATAGGAGGTGGGTCACATGACCCTTCACAGTGGTCTTAGATACTTTCATGGCACCTAGGATTTAGAAAACCACTAATTTGAAACTACTGCAAATATGGCTGCTCACAACTGTGAGAGAAGTATTCAAAAATAAATACACAATTTGTTTTCTAGAGGTTTGGGGCTTTAGACTGCAAAGACAGGCCTATTTTCTTAGTTAGTAACCAGTTGGAAAGAATGTAGTATGGACACTACTAATGACAAGAATGAGCATACTTTTCCAACTGGTATAAACATATCTTAAAAAAAAAAAAAAAAAGGCAGCTAATCTAAGGCACTTGGATGAATTTCTTGAAGTTGAAAGGAACTTAGAGATCCGTCTCACCTTTGCTTACTTAAGGAAACCAAAGCACAGATATGACATAGCCTTGTGCAAGTTCCCTGGGATGACCTTCTCTTTAATTAATGAAAGACTCAAGGCTAGGAATAAGGTTTTTTCTTCATCACATATTGTGCTGCCTTTGTGATTTGATCAACAGTACTCCATCTTACAAAGTTGCTTCAAAGTTTAGGGGACTTCCCTGGTGGCTCAAATGGTAAAGCGTCTGTCTACAATGAGGGAGATCTGGGTTCGATCCCTGGGTCAGGAAGATTCCCTGGAGAAGGAAATGGCAACCCACTCCAGTATTCTTGCCTGGAAAATCCCATGGATGGAGGAGCTTGGTGCAGGCTACTGTCCATGGGGTCGCAAAGAGTCAGGCACAACTAGGCGACTTCACTTTCAAAGTTTAGACAGTCTTCTTTTTCCATCTGGACTACTTAACATGTAGGATTGATTCAGCACTCTGAATGTGTAAGAATATGATGCCCTTATAATTAATACCTTAGAGCTAAGCAGTGATTATTTGGGCATTTGATACAAATCCAAAAGCAGCAACTGTAGGAATTTCTTGTTGTAACTCAGAAGGTCATGAAGGAACAGTGACTGAGGTAAAATGAATTTTTAGCTTAGGTTTCACTGCTTACCTGCTGGGTCACCTATGGAAATAAGACCCTAGAGAGTTGTTGATTCCTTACTTGTCAGAAAAATGGATGTACAAGAATGGTAGTGTGTGTTTCTACACTTTATCTTGTAATTGAAACCCTGTGGGTCATTAAAACTCATGGTTATTTTGGTAATAGTGCTTATCAATATACAATTCAACAGTATGGCAAAATGAGCATATATATGTGATGTGTATCTTTGTCTTCATTTTAATTACATTGTTCATTGTCTTAATTATTGAAATATTAATTATTTCAGACTCACAGTTGATATCATTAGCAGACAAGTGAAAATTTACACTTGAGCTTACTGATATCAAGATATCTATATTTCATATGAGATAGATTGACCAGGTTGGAAGTTTGTCCTTTTCTGAAACAAACTTCTCACTTTAAGATTTTTCCCTTTTTCTGTCACTTCTGCTTTTCCTTTTCCTGCCTTATCTTTATGGAAACAGAATTAAGGATGCTTTTCTGCTGGCTGGTAGTCACCTTCAAGCATTTCCTCTTTGTTTACAACAGTAAATATCTAAAATGAAGCACAATAGTATTAATTATCATCATAAAGTCACTTAGCGCTAGAGAGACTGATTCATATCATGAGAACTAAAATGATAATTTAGTTGTATTTCCTAGCTTGTAATCTCGTATTTCCTAGCTTGCCCAGGGCAGTTCTAATTTGTGCATTTTGTTCCAGCATAATTATTTACAGTTCTCAATTTTATTCTTAAGGTTTGGAAAATAATTTATAAGGTTTCTCTAAATGTATGTAATTTAGCAAGGGACCAGAGGAGACCTCTATTGATGATGCTAAAATATCCAGAGAATTGTGACAACCTGGTTCACATTGATTTTTCTCTCCTTATTTAAATTCTTCAAAATGGCCTCAGTTGAGTTTCCAGGACTCTGTCATCCACCTTTCTTATCCACAGCAAAACAAAACAAAAAAATAATAATGATAATTTGCCTAGATTTTACCAAAAACATTCTTAAAAATAAATTTGATATCATTTTAAGGGAGCCTACAAAAGAGAATCAATAGCCAATTAGTGTTTTTATGAAAGTGAAAGAAAGTGAAGTCTCACAGTCCTGTCCGACCCTTTGTGATCCCATAGACTGTAGGCTACAGGCTTCTCCATCCATGGGATTCTCCAGGCAAGAGTATTGGAGTGGGTTGCCATTTCCTTCTCCAGGGGATCTTTCCGACCCAGGGATCGAACCCTGGTCTTGTGCATTGCAAGCAGATGCTTCACCCTCTGAGCTAGCAGGGAAGCCCTCTATTCTACTTAGATGAATAACTGTTCAGTAGTCGCTCAGCGTATCCCACTCTTTTTGACCCCATGGACTCCAGACATGGCAGTCCTCCCTGTCCATCACTAACTCCTGGAGTTTACCCAAACTCATGTCCATTGGGTCGGTGATGCCATCCAACCATCTCATACTCTGTCATCCCCTGTCATCCCCTTTTCCTGCCTTCAATCTTTCTCAGCATCAGGGTCTTTTCCAATGAGTCAGCTCTTTGCATGAGGTGGCCAAAGTATTAGAGTTTCAGCTTCAACATCAGTCCTTCCAATGAACACCCAGGACTGATCTCCTTTAGGATGGACTGGTTGGATCTCCTTGCAGTCCAAGGGACTCTCAAGAGTCTTCTCTAACACCACAGTTCAAAAGCATCAATTCTTCTGCACTCAGCGTTTTTTATAGTCCAACTCCCACATCCACACATGACTACTGGAAAACCATAGCTTTGACTAGATGGACCTTTGTTGGCAAAGTAATGTCTCTGCTTTTTAATATGCTGTCTATGTCAGTCTTAACTTTTGTTCCAAGGAGTAAGTGTCTTTTAATTTCGTGGCTGCTGATACCATCTGCAGTGATTTTGGAGCCCAAGAAAATAGTCTCTCACTGTTTCTATTGCTTCCCCATCTATTTTCCATGAAGCGATGGGACCAGATGCCATAATCTTAGTTTTCTGAATGGTGAGGTTGTTTCTTTTTTTCTTTTTTAAATTAATTTATTTTATTTTAATTGGAGGCTAATTACAAAGCCAACTTTTCACTCTCTTTTTTGACTTTCATCAAGAGGCTCTTTAGTTCTTTGCTTTCTGCCATAAGGTTGGTGTCACATGCATATCTGAGGTTATTGATATTTCTCCCAGCAATCTTGATTCCAGCTTATGCTTCATCCAGCCTGGCATTTCACATGATGTACTCTGCATAGAAGTTAAATAAGCAGGGTGCCAATATGCAGTCTTGACGTACTCCTTTCTCAATTTGGAAGCAGTTTGTTTTTCCATGTCCAGTTCTACTTGTTGCTTCTTGACCTGCATACAGACTTCTCAGGAGGCAGTTCAGGCGGTCTGGTATTCCCATGTCTTGAAGATTTTCCACAGTTTCTTGTGATCCACCAGTAGAAGGCTTTGGCATAATCAATAAAGCAGAGTAGATGCTTTTCCTGGAACTCTCTTGCTTTTTTGATGATCCAACTGATGTTGGCAATTTGATCTCTTGTTCCTCTGCATTTTCTATATCCAGCTTGATTATCATGAAGCCTGTCTCAGAGAATTGGAGTAAAGAATAGCATTACTTTACTAGCATGTGAGATGAGTGCAATTGTGTGGTAGCTTGAGCATTCTTTGACATTAGAATGAAAACGGACCTTTTCCAGTCCTGTAGCCACTACAGCGTTTTCCCAATTTGCTGGCATATTGAGTGCAGCACTTTCACAGCATCATCTTTCAGGATTCGAAAGAGCTCAACTGGAATTCCATCACCTCCACTAGCTCTGTTCACAGTGATGCTTCCTAAAGCCCATTTGACTTTGCATTCTGGGATGTCTGGCTCTAGGTGAGTGATCACACCATCGTGATTATCTGGGTCATGAAGATCTTTTATGTATAGTTCTTCTGTGTAGTCTGTTCCCTTGAAAGTGAAAGTGAAGTTGCTCAGTCGTGTCTGACTCTTTGCAACCCTGTGGACTCTAGCCCACCAGGCTCCTGCATCCACGGGATTCTCCAGGCAAGAATAGTGGAGTGGTTTGCCATTTCCTTCTCCAGGGGATCTTCCCGACCCAGGGATCGAACCCAAGTCTCCCGCATTGCAGGCAGACACTTTAACCTCTGAGCCACCAGGGAAGCTTAGTATCTCTAATTTTCTTGAAGAGATCTCTAGTCTTCCCCATTCTATTGTTTTCCTCTATTTCTGTGCATTGATCACTGAGGAAGGTTGTCTTATCTCTCCTTGCTATTCTTTGGAACTTTGCATTGATCACTGAGGAAGGTTTTCTTATCTCTCCTTGCTATTCTTTGGAACTTTGCATTCAGATGAGTATATTTTTCCTTTTCTCCTTTGCCATTGGGTTCACTTCTTTTCTCAGCTATTTGTATGGCTTCCTCAGACAATGATTTTACCTTTTTGCATTTCTTTTTCTTGGGGATAGTCTCTATCACTGCCTCTTGTACAATATCGTGAAGCTCCATCCATAGTTCTTCAGGCACTCTTTCTATCAGATCTAATCCCTTGAATCTATTTGTCACTTCTACTGTATAATTGTAAGGGATTTGATTTAGGTCACACCTGAATGGCCTTCACAATAAACTGGAAAATTCTGAAAGAGATGGGCATACCAGACCACCTGACCTGCCTCTTCAGAAACCTGTATGCAGGTCAGGAAGCAACAGTTAGAACTGGACATGGAACAACAGACTGGTTCCAAATAGGAAAAGGAGTACGTCAAGGCTGTATATTGTCACCCTGCTTATTTAACTTATATGCAGAGTACATCATGAGAAACGCTGGGCTGAAGGAAGCACAAGCTGGAATCAAGAGTGCTGGGAGAAATGTCAATAACCTCAGATATGCAGATGACACCACCCTTATGGCAGAAAGCAAAGAAGTACTAAAGAGCCTCTTGATGAAAGTGAAAGTGGAGAGTGAAAAAGTTGGCTTAAAGCTCATCATTCAGAAAATGAAGATCATGGCATCTGGTCCCATCACTTCATGGCAAATAGATGGGGAAAGAGTGGAAAGAGTGGCTGACTTTATTGGGGGGGGGCCTCCAAAATCACTGCAGATGGTGATTGCAGCCATGAAATTAAAAGACAGTTACTCCTTGGAACAAAAGTTATGACCAACATAAACAACTTATTAAAAAACAGAGACGTTACTTTGCCAACAAAGGTCTGTCTAGTCAAGGCTATGGTTTTTCCAGTGGTCATGTATGGATGTGAAAGTTGGACTATAAAGGAAGCTGAGCGCCAAAGAATTGATGCTTTTGAAGTGTGGCGTTGGAGAAGACTCTTGAGAATCCCTTGGACTGCAAGGAGATCCAACCAGTCCATCCTAAAGGAGATCAGTCCTGGGTATTCATTGGAACGACTGATGTTGAAGCTGAAACTCTAATACTTTGGCCTCCTGATGCAAAGAGCTGACTCATTGGAAAAGACCCTGATGCTGGGAAAGATTGAGGGCAGGAGGAGAAGGGGATGACAGAGGATGAGATGGTGGGATGGCATCACTGACTCAATGGACATGAGTTTGGGTAAACTCCGGGAGTTATTGATGGACAGGGAGGCCTGACATGC
The DNA here is from genome assembly GCF_014754425.2 of Oryx dammah. Lineage (NCBI taxonomy): Eukaryota > Metazoa > Chordata > Mammalia > Artiodactyla > Bovidae > Oryx > Oryx dammah. The sequence goes on from NW_024070189.1 coordinate 10,371,764, forward strand.
TGCATTTCATGGGGTCGCAAAGAGTCGGACATGTGAACTGAACTGATTGAATGGCTTAGTGGTTTTCCTACTTTTCTCAATTAAGTCTGAATTTGGCAATATAGAGTTCATGATCTGATCCACAGTCAGCTCTGCGTCTCATTTTTGATGACCATATAGAACTTCTCCATCTTCTGCTGCAAACAATATAATCAATACGATTTTGATAGTGACTGTCTGGTATGGTCATGTGCAGAATCGTCTACTGTGTTGTTGGAAGAGGATGTTCGTTATGACCATTGCATTCTCTTGGCAAAACTCTGTTAGTCATTTCAGTGTTTCATTTTGTACTCCAAGGCCAACCTTGCTTGTTATTCCTGGTTTCTCTTGATTTCCTATGTTTGCATTTGAGTCCTCTATGATGAAAAATACATCTTTTTTATTGTTGCTAGTTCTAGAAGGTCTTGTAGGTCATCATAGAACCGTTCAACTTCAGTTTCTTTGGCATTACTGGTCAGGGCATAGACTTGGATTACTCTGATATTGAATGGTTTGCCTTGGAAACAAATAGAGATCATTATGTCATTTTTGAGAGTGCACCCAAGTACTGCATTTCAGTACTTGTTGACTATGAAGGTTATTCCGCTCAGCCATTAAAAAGAATAAATTTCTTCTAAGGGATTCTTTCCCACGGTCATAGATATAATCGTCATCTGAATTCAATTTGCCTATTTCAGTCCATTTTAGTTTACTGGTGCCTAAAATATCAGTGTTCACTCTCGCCATCTCCTGTTTGACCACTTCCAATTTGCCTTGATTCATGGACCTAACATTCCAGGTTCCTATGCAATATTGTTCTTTACAGCATCAAACTTTTTTGATCACCAGTTATATCCACAACTGGGTGTTGTTTTTGCTTTGACTCCATCTCTTCATTCTTTCTGGAGTTATTTCTCCACTCTTCTCCAGTAACATATTGCGCACCTACCGACCTGGGGAGTTCTTCTTTCTGTGTCGTATATTTTTGCCTCTTCATACTGTTCATGGGGTTCTCGAAGCAAGAGTACTGAAGTGGTTTGCTATTCCCTTCTCCAATGGACCACGTTTTTTTCAGAATTCTCTACCATGACCCACCCGTCTTGGGTGGCTCTATACAGCATGGCTTATAGTTTCATTTAGTTAAACAACACTGTGGTCCATGTGATCAGTTTGGTTAATTTTCTGTGATTGTAGTTTTTGTTCTGTCTACCCTCTGATAAATAAAATAAGAGGCTTATGCAAGCTTCCATATGGGAGAGACTGACTGAGAGGGAAACTGGGTCTTGTTTTGATGGGCATTGCCCTTCTTTGGAATAAAAAATGATGTTTTCCCATCCTGTGGCAACTGCTGAGTTTTCCAAATTTGCTGGCATATCAAGTACAGCACTTTAACACCATCATTTTCTAGGATTTTAAGTAGCTCGGCTGTAATTCAATCATGTCCACTAGCTTTTTTGGAAGTACTGCTTCCGAGGGCCCACTAGAATTTGGACTCAAGGATATTGGCTCCAGGTAAGTGACCACATCATCGTGGTTGCTTGGGTCATAAAGCCTTTTTGTACAGTTCATTTGTGTATTCTTGCTATCTCTTCTTAATCTCTTCAGTTTCTATTAGGTCCTTATCATTTCTGTCCTTTATAGTGTCTATCCTTGTATGAAATGCTTCCTTGATATCTCCAATTTTTGTGAAGAGATCTCTAGTCTTACCATTCTACTCTTTTCTTCTATTCCTTTGCATTAATTCATTTAAGAAGGCCTTCTTATATCTCCTTGCTCTTCCCTAGAACTCTGCATACCATTGGATATATCTTTTCCTTCCCCTCTTGCCTTTTGTTTCCTTCTTTTCACAGCTACTTGTAAGGCCTTCTCAGGCAACCATTTTGCCTTCTTCCATTTCTTTTTCTTTGGGGTGGTTTTGGTCCACACCTCCTGTAAAGTGTTAGGAACCTCCATTTCTAATTCTTCAGGCATTCTGTTTACTAGATCTAATCCCTTGAATCTATTCATCACCTCCATTGTATAATAAGGGATTTGATTTGGGTCATACCTAAATGGCCTAGTGGTTTTGCCTACTTTCTTCAATTTAAGTCCAAGTTTTGCAATAAGGTGGTCATGAGATAAGCCACAGTTAGCTCCAGGTCTTGTTTTTATTGACTGTATAGAACTTTTCCTGGAGAAAGTAATGGCTACCCAATCCAGTATTCCAACCTAGAGATCTCCATTAACAAAGGAGCCTGGAAGGCTACAGTGTGTGGGGTCGCAAAGTGTCATACACAACTAAAGTGACTTAACACAGCACAGCACATAGAGCGTCTCCATATTGGCTATAAAGCATATAATCAATCTGATTTCAGTATTGACCATCTGGTGATGTCCATGTGTCCAGGAGCCTCTTGGGTTGGTGGAAAAGGGTGTTTGCTATAACCAGTGCATTCTCTTGGCAAAACTCTGTTTGCCTTTGCCCTGCTTCATTTTGTACTCCAAGGCCAAACTTGCCTCTTATTCCAGGTATCTCTTGATTTCCTACTTCTTTATATTCAATATACTGTAGCCTATTAAGTGTGCAATTGTTTATGTCTAAAAAATAAGGTAAATTCCTTAATTTTAAAAAATACTTTATTGGTTAAAAAATGTTGATCACAATCTGAGCTTTCAGTAAGATGTAATCTTGTTGCAATGGTAACATCAAAGATCCAAGATCACAAAACACTGTAACAAAGATAATAACAATGAAAATCTTGAAAGACTGAGCATAACTAAAATGTGACACAGAGAACACAAAGTGAGAAAAAAGCTCTTAGCAAAATAGACATCCTCAATGCAAGGATTTCTACAAACCTTCGATTTGCAAAAAGCACAATATCTGTAAGCACAATAAAGGGAAAAGCAGAGAGGTATACCTGTGCAGAACACCTGAGACCTGTGTGATACTATTACATGATCTGACTTCTGTGAAATCAGATTCCCAGAGGAAAGCAGAGAATGCAGCAGAAGAAATAGTTTTTTAAAAATGGAAGAGAATTTGCCAAGGTCTAAAATTTTCAAGTTTCATTCTCTATTGCATCCAGACTCACAGTGCTCTCTACTAATTCAATTTCCCAAAATTGTATTTCATATGATAAGGATTCCATTTCCAGTCATAGCTTACATATACTGTAAAAAGCAAAGCTTAAAAAATCAGATATTTAAATGACTCAATAACATAATAAGCACACACATGCAAACTCTAAGAAGTATGCTGTATAATCCATAAGCGCACTTTTTGAAAAGTATTAGAATTGACTAATGAAATAAATGGTTCTGCATGGCTGAATTAATGAATATTAGGGTTAATGTTCTTCTGGAAGTAAAGCCATTGGTTAAGCTATTAATCCTATAATGTGCTTAAATTAGTGATTTAATACTACTGCTTTGACTTTAAAACCAGATAAGAAACATTAAGAACAGAAGGTGGCAGGGCTGTCTTTGAAATGTGTTTCTGCTAATAATTGTTTGGATCATCCTTAGAATTTATTTCTGCATAATATATACAAAAAGGATCAGATTTTCATGTTCAGTGCTGCAGATATTAAAGTGACACTTTAATCACACTAGATTAATCACGCCCTTATAACCATGACTTGTTTTATAATTCTTGGATATATATTTCCATAATTTTAAACTACAAAAAAACAAACAAAAAATCCTACTATTTTTAAGTACTAAAAATATTTGCCAGGGGTGGCTTCATATCGGTGTTAGAATGGCATGCCTGCAAATTTTCCCCTTAAAATCTTAATATTTATTAATAGCTTTTACAAAATGACAATCTTTTAATTAATGACTATATTTATAGATAGAAAGATGGATAGAAAGATGGATTCCTTTTTAATATAACAGGTATAAAACAGGCTTAACTGTGAAAATATTCCTATCACTATAACTTAGCTTATATTTTAGTATAATCAAAGAAAGCTTTCTAGTTTTATAATAGCTAAATGGGTGAAATGCTGTGATTTTAGTGAGGGCTATTTGGAACAGATATGTCCTCTAACTAGGTTCAGTTCAGTTCAGTTTAGTCGCTCAGTTGTGTCCGACTCTTTGCGACCCCACGAATCACAGCACACCAGGCCTCCCTGTCCATCACCAGCTCCCGGAGTTCACTCAAACTCATGTCCATCAAGTCAGTGATGCCATCCAGCCATCTCATCCTCTGTCGTCCTCTTCTCCTCCTGCCCTCAATCCCTCCCAGCATCAGTCTTTTCCAATGAGTCAACTCTTCGCATGTGGTGGCCAAAAAGCTAAAATAAAGACAGAGATGTCAATCGGAATAGTCCTTCTATTTATGCTAAATGGGATAAAAGGGAGGTAAAATGACAAAAACTATAATGCAGTTTGCATTAAGCAAATAATTAGCCATTGCTTTGAAAAATATGCACCTCACTTTCCCTTGTTTGCTTAAAAGCAAAATATTTCTACTTTACTCAAAATGGCCATACTTTCTATAAATTTCTGATTACTTCTTTAATAATGTTATGTTTCACTCTGAAAAATAGAACAGTTTTGGTTTTCACATACTAGAGCTCTAAATATCTGAAATGATGAACACTTCACAAATCTCAGAGAAAAGATAGCCTAATATTTGGCTCTACGTGTGAGTTCTTCATTCTCTAATTTCATTCACTCATTTATGAATTTTCAGTCATAATTCTTCTCCTTATAACCAAGGTTTAAGCCAGTTTAAAGCATCGCCTAAGAATGAGATTTACATTGAATTTATCGTACAAATTTTTGAAATCAAAAGGGTAAAGTAATTGCTGAATCTATCACCTCATAGAAACTGTTCATTTCTCTTACTGAAGAGGATATTCAAGAATGTTCTGAATATATAAATAATAAGATGATTATTAATGTCTTAAAAATATCTGAAAATTTGAAGGGGAAAAAAGCATACAGACAAGGTTAATTTATAAGGAAATATTCTCATACTGATTATTGAAGTTCTTGCAGCAAAAGGCTATTCATACAACAGTTGTAACAATATACAGTAAACCCTCTATATGCCAACCTTCAAGTTTCAAACTTTCAAAGATGCTAAGGTGTGTTCACACATCTAATCATGTAAGTTAGTTCGAATGTCTGGTGTACACTGTCAGGATTCCCTGGTGGCTCAGACAGTAAAGCGTCTGCCCACAACGCAGGACACCTGGGTTCAATCCCTGGGTCAGGAAGATCCCCTGGAGATGGAAATGGCAATCCACTTCAGTACTCTTGCCTGGAAAATGCCATGGACGGAGGAGGCTGGTGGGCTACAGTCCATGGGTTGCAAAGAGTCAGACACAACTGAGCTGCTTCACTGTCACCTTTCACACTGTTGCGGGCATGCATCCTCCACAAGCGGTTGTGCTTTTGTGTACCATACAGTAGTGTGTAGTGTACTCAAGTACACTATCCTTATTTCAAGCTACATCTGCAAGAGGATGGCTTCACTGATCTCCTTGCTGTGTAACACCAGGAGCTTACTAATGAAGACGTGGAGTATGGACGAAGAAAGAGGCCCAGGTAAGGATGACGAGAGATAAGAGGAAGAAGTAACTGAAAACCTGAAGAGATTCAAGACAAAATCCCAACCTGTCTTTGCATCACCTTAACTGTAGTAATATTTTTTATTCCAATAAATACCATAATTAATTTTACCTACTCTTTTTATCAGCTGTCTTCACTCAGCCATGCTTAACCATGCCAAGGCTGTATTCTCTTTTATTTGCTCCAGTTATATTCTGAAAATGTCTGCTCAGGTCTGCATGAAACTCCTCATTAGTCTAAAAATGTCTGATTTTTTGACTAATTTTGAGGAAGTGCTTGATTTGAGGAGGCTCTGTTAGTTTGGCATCACCAACTCGATGGACATGAGTCTGAGTGAACTCCAGGAGTTGGTGATGGACAGGGAGGCCTGGCGTGCTGCGAGTCACAGGGTCGCAAAGAGTCGGACACGACTGAGAGACTGAACTGAACTGACTAAACTGTTAGTTTTTGAGACACAGGACCTTAACTTAGAATGGTACACGAAGGTTGCGGCAGCCTTTCAGAATGTAGGCCAGTGCTACCTTGTCATTTGTGGTGAGAAAAAAGAGATTCTACCCAGACATCATACATGTCTACCTAGACAGCATATTAAAAGCAGAGGCATTACTTTGACAACAAAGGTTCATCTAGTCAATGTTATGGTTTTTCCAGTAGTCATGTATGGACCTGAGAGTTGGACTCTAAAGAAAGCTGAGTGCCGAAGAATTGATGCTTTTGAATTGATTGGCTATATAGTATTGTACTGTAATAGGTTTATAATACTTTCAACACAACTACTACATAAAAGGCAAGCACATAAAAAAATAAAGCAAACACAATAGCCAAAGAATTGATGCTTTTGTGGCATTGGAGAAGACTCTTAAGAGTCCCTTGAATTGCAAGGAGATCCGACCAGTCCATCCGAAAGGAGATCAGTCCTGGGTGTTCATTGGAAGGACTGATGTTGAAGTGGAAACTCCAATACTTTGGCCACCTCATGCGAAGAACTGACTTATTTGAAAAGACTCTGATGCTGGGAAAGATGGAGGGCAGGAGGAAGAAGGGAATGACAAAGGATGAGATGGTTGGATGGCATCACTGAGTGGATGGAGATGAGTCTGGGTAAACTCCAGGAGTTGGTGATGGGCAGTCCATGGGGTCGCAAAGAGTCAGACACGACTGAGCGACTGAACTGAACTGAACTGACCCAGACATCACTGGATATTTTTTCAAGAGGGTAGACAGAATTGAATCCAGCAAGGAACCAGAATCTGTACCATCAACGTTAGGCATGAATAAAGTTGCAGCTTGCTGTTCATCCCCTATTTCTCAGGATCTTTTGGTTCTGCCTTCTCCCACCCACCCCCCCGACCTCCTCCATCAGTAACTCTTCTTTCCTATTCATTCAATGCCTGTCCTGTATGCCAGCTGTTGTACGGTATACTATATTTTCCAAGATATTGTACTGTGGGATTAAAAAGTTTGCTTTATTTTTTTTATGTGTTTGCCTTTTATATAGTAGTTGTGTGAAAATATTATAAACCTATTACAGTATAATACTATATAGCCAATTGTGTTAGTTGGGTACCTCGGCTAACTTTATCAGACTTTTGAACAAATTAGACTTATGAACACACTCTTGAAACGGAACATGCTCATATATACGCAACTTACATAGTAACAATTATCTGCTTTGTATTTGATTGTAAAAGTAAAATGTCTATATAGGAAATGTGGAAAACTAATATCAGCTTTAAAAAGTAACAAGAATTAATTGCTATCTTGCCAGAACAATATCAACTTTTAATAATTTAATATCATTTTATCAAAATGTCTACTAATCTTTAATTTTAATACAAATTTAATGATTTGGGGGAAGTCTTTAAAAATCTAATAAGTTAGAAATTTAAAAAAATGATTTGTAAATGCCATATGATAATGTTATTACATATATCCATAAAATTATTAAAACAAATTTACATAGTTTATATGATGAGTTACCCTATTATGTAGACAAAAAACTGGCATAAAGAGAGATTAAGTTGTATAACCAAGGTTAAAGAGTTAGTATGAAATTGAAGGTGGCTTTGAAACAAAAGGAAAGACCTTTTCGTTTAGAATAGTCTGAAGACCTGAACTGAGTCACAGCAAGCCAATAGCAACAACAGAAATAACTTTCAGAGGTACCCTGTTGCCAGTCAAACATAATAGTCAGAAAACATAGTAATAAAATGGAAATTTTTGAAACAATGGTAAAAACTTGGAAACTTGGAAAACAGTGGAATACTTATGGAATTTTAAGTGTTTAGGTGTCACAGAGAAATTTGTTTTCACTGTAAAAAAAGAAGTAATATTGTGACTTGATAGAGGTGTTAGCTAAGGCCACAGTGGTAATCATATTGCAATATATAAATGTATCAAATAAGGCATGTTTTACACCTTAAATGATCACAGTGTTGCAAGTCAACTATTTGCATCTCAATTAAGAAAAATAAAATAATGTAAATTCCTTATAGCATAGCTTATTGCCCAATATAAATAAGGCTTTTTAGAAAATATTTTTCAAACAAAATCCCAACTTGTCTTTGCACTGCCTTTACTGTAGTAGTATTTTTTTATTCCAATTAATGTCAGTCTTAATTTTACCTACCTTTTTCATCAGCTGTCTTCATTCAGCCATGCCTAACCATGCCAAGGCTGTATTCTTTCTTATTTCCTCCAGTTATATTCTCAGAATGTCTGCTCAGGTTAGCAGTGAAACTCATTAGTCTTAAAAACGTCTGATTTTTTGACTAATTTTCCACAAAGAAAGAAAACATTCTTATATAAATGTTTGTTGATGCATCCTGACATTATTCTTTCCAAGGGCATTATTTATGTTTCTAAAAAATTCTAGGTATAGTGCTCACTGTTGGGTACAGCATTGGTTCTTTATTTCCAGCAGTTAGAATGTTTTTTAAACTTCACTTCCATTTTAATTGTTTTTTAAAAACATTCTTGTTTTTATTCATCCTGAATGATTTGTTTTTCAGCCCCCACAAGCATTCTATAATTGGGCAGAATATCTTATTATTTAAGTTATTTGCTCTTTGTGTCTGCTTAAGCAATGTTGCTTTCATTATTTCTTTTTGATAGTGTCCTTTCTTTCTCTAGGTCTTTTCTGAATCTAAAAAAGCAAGAAAGCTTTTTTGCTTTAGCTAACTATATTTATAGTTGACATCCAGATGTTTTCATTCTGAGTTCTGCTACAAGTGAAGGAAAACAATAATTGCATTTCACATTTGGATAGTACTGTGGGATTTCAAAATATTTTTCCTGACACCTTCAAAACAATCTGGATAGAAATGTATATAATTTATACCGTTTCCCTTATGGCTTTACCAGTGTTGTGCTGTAAGCAAGACCTAGAAGGATTAGGTGACATATCCATAGCTTCATATAGTTCAAATGAGATATTGTTAGCCCACCTCTAGTGTGCTTTCCTTTCGACCAAATTCGAAACTTTAAAAAAAAATACACAATATGCAAAGACTTTGATGTATTTGGACTGGATGCATGTCAAGGTTGCTTCCGGCCATAAGATTGCATATGTATTATTGCGTCTAGAGAAAAATGAGGAAGATATGCTGGAAATTATTAAATTTTGATTTTTTTTCCCTTTGTCTTTCCTTTTTCCTCCTCTGTTCATCTTTTTTCTCCTTTCTCAGCCAAGAACCAGGGGAGAAAATCAGGATGGCATACTCTGCATGACCACGCTCTGCAGACTGCCATACTTCTATACCTTCTTCCATCCCTTGGTGCCCAGTTTTAAATGGTAGCCATGATGTTTTTGGTACACCAATGGGAAAGTTTGTGGGAATCTAGGTCTGCTGTTCTATATTAATTGTAATAGGGTGTACTACGCTGGTGGAGAAGGAAATGGCAACCCACTCCAGTTCTCTTGCCTGGAGAATCCCATGGACAGAGGAGCCTGGCGGGCTACAGTTCATGGAGTCTCAAAGAGTTGGACACGACTGAAGCAACTTAACACGCACGCACACACTACAGTGGAATCCAGTGCATGGTTTCTCTGCTCTACTTGAATTTTAGACCTTAGGCTATGCTTGCCATTTTTTTTCTGTTAAGATATAGCAACTTAACGTTGGGATAATAGGGTATGTGGCATCATGGAGCTCTTCTCTTTTGAACATATGAGCTGCTGCTGCTAAGTCACATCAGTCATGTCCAACTCTGTGCGACCCCATAGACGGCAGCCCACCAGGCTCCTCCGTCCCTGGGATTCTCCAGGCAAGAACACTGGAGTGGGTTGCCATTTCCTTCTCCAGTGCATGAAAGTGAAAAGTGAAAGTGAAGTCGCTCAGTTGTGTCTGACTCTTAGCGACCCCATGGATTGCAGCCTACCAGGCTTCTCTGCCCATGGGATTTTCCAGGCAAGTGTACTGGAGGGGGTTGCTATTGCTTTCTCCATTTGAACATATGAGAAAAAGGTCCTAATATTAGAAGTCTTTCAAGTGGTATGAATAAAATTCAATTTACCTGATTTTTAGACTCAGTTATTCCCCAAATATTAATAGGTAATATATTTCTGATGATCTCTACAAATACATCACTATGCTCATGTACATGGACTTATAGATGGCTTTTCTTTCTGTAATTTTTAATTAGCATATTGCTCTGCTATTGTTTTGTTCACATGAACAAGTGTGCATGAATAAGCCGATGGATTTTTGAGTGATGATAAACAGAAAAAAAACAGATGGAAAAACTGACAAAAAGTTTAGAGCTATTGTAAATTGAATAGAATAGGTCAAACTATTTTAGACTAGAGTATTTTGTTCCCAATACAATTTCAGTCATTTCCAACAAAGTAAGTTCAAATGCCTTTTGTCCTCTGCCAGTTCTACTGAAAAATACATTTCAGTACCACAATTACTGTTTGATGATGTTTAAGAAATATCTACATTGACTTTCTAAAATTTAAGAATAAGAATCAGTTTTGCAACAACTTGGAACCTTTTATGTTAATGAAATTTTACATAGATCTTATTTATTGAGCAATATTTATAATTGTATCTGTAGATTTTTCTAACAAGAAGATGAATGGGGTTCTAAGTGTATAATAAATTTAAATCTCCCCTATTCAATACTTATAGACCAAAAGAGATCACCTTGAACTCATGAAGTAGCCATATTTTTAAAAAGTATGAGAATTACATAATATAGAGGAAGGATTTTAACAGTGTTTGTTGTAACCAATCAGTAACTAGAAAAATGAGGCAAACATGTACCAATTTGATCAGCGATATTATAGTTCCTGATTGTCAGTATTGTGTGCTAACTGACCATGAGAGGTGAGTAGGCATGGAAACCTCAGACATATTCTGCTTCTAGGTCAAAGAGACCTTGAAAAATCATAGGAAAGCAAAAAAATGCACCAGGACATTGATTTATGATTTACCTTTTCTGAACAATGATCCTGATGATGTTTTACTATCTCTCCTAAATTTTAGACAGTAATCCTGTGATCAAAGCAAACTTGTTCTAGCTAGCTCATGGGCAGAGCAAAACTGTAAAAGTTTAAGAACAGATTGAATATGTTCTTACTGTATCATACTTGAATAACTGGTCAACATCGTTAACCACTTCAAAGAAGTTTATGAAACAAACATGGAAATTTCTTGAAGCAAGTTTCATAAGGCTGAAAAATATCGTCAAATAATCAATGGCCACTACAAACCCAGACCATCAGAAAGATGGATACATAAATTCCTTATTATTCTACCACATAGGATGTTGTTATCTAGGCCTGACTAACAGCTTGGCCATGATTGAAAAGCTAGTGCTAAGTCTGACAGCAACTCAGCCATGATTAAAGACCCAGAGCTAAGTCTGTTAACCAGCCGCCAAACCAAACTTTCCTGCATGAGAGATTAGTTGCAGTTCTACCCCATTCTTTTTCTGCTCCGTGATTTCAAAATTATATCCTTCCATCTATCAACTACTGTCTAGATCCTAACTTCATTCCCATCAGTTTTATATTTTGATAAATAACAGTGATATGCCATTTCAAAGTTTGTTCCATGTATATACATCCATTAACTTGCATGGGCTATATGAATGTGGATAGGGAAAATATTGTTATTGGTTCCTTTTTATAGTTGAACAAAACCCGTGTTCACAGAGAGTAGAAATCTTCAGTGAAATCACATAGCTGATAAGTGATAGAACTAAAACACAAATCTGTGGCTACTGAGTCCAATCGTCATTATCCTTTCACAGTACTATTAGTTTTCCTAGGAAAAAAGTGTGACTCTCTTGTACTTGACCATATATAAGTATATTTCTCAAAATCTAAAATAAGAATATTTTGATTATCATAGAACGTTCTGCTTTCTATGATTTAACACCAATTTTTAGCAAATGTAGGGACCAACAAATTCATATATTTAACATAGTTTTTTGTTGTTAACACAGATATCTAACTTTTCTTGCCAAGCACAGCTCTGCTCAGAATCTGCAATCGACTTTTGATGTTATAGTCTTTTAGAAATATTTGTTTTATGATACATTTAAATTATGTTATTACTTTGCCACTTTTACCTAAGTAAATTAAAAGTGAGTATTTGGGGAAAATAATATGACTCAAGAGAAACACCATTAAAGTCTTCAGATTATGTATACACTGGAAAAGCAAGAAACATGGGCCTGAAGGACAAGATAGCCGAAAATGAAGCTGGAAGGAAAAATGAACTAAAAAGGGACAAATTATTGTTGGGCTGCATGGTGTTTTGTCGATAACTATTGTGGTTCGTAGAGCCCCCTTGGTATTTGTCTCAGGAAAACAACTGTTTGGGGCGTTCAGTGTGTTCACTGTTCAGGAATAAACAAAGCACTGAGAGAGGACGAGGACTGAAGCTGAGCCATTTCAGCCTTCCTATTCTTACATGCTTCCTTCCCCATATCTTCTGTCCTCGGGGCCTACCAAATTCCAAGTGGAATTAGTAATTCAACAAAGAAACTTGCACACACATGCCCCTAGAGTCCCCTAGGCTTTTGAATATTTTTTTGCACACATTTTGGAGATTTCTACTAACACTTTTAAACAGTATGAAGGCGGCTGCTGAAGGTGATTCTACTCTTGGCAACTCCCTTGATCAGATCAAAGTCTAAAACAAAGTCAAGCAGGAAAACACGGAGGGCGGGTGGGCAGGGGAAGGTCCGGTTAGTCACTTGGCAGAGAATCAGGAGGGAGGAAGAAGAAATTTTCTTTTCAGCATTCTTCAGAGGACCACACAAATAATCATTCTCATTAAAATATTTTCAAATGGTTTGATTTTTTCACAGATTTTTCCAGCTGCTCCACAGTCTTCTAAAAGAATATGCTTGACTAGCATAAGATGATAGATATTATTGACTTGAAAAGAATCTTGTGCTATAAAAGAATTTTATAAAAATATAAAAAGAAATGATTCTATTTGAGCTAAGTCAAGTACAAGTCTATATTTTAAAATAAACTGCACTTGTACATTAAGGGAAATGTGCTGAAAATTGGACCTGTGAAGATCTAGAACTTTAAGTGGCTTCGCACTATTCTAAATGTCTACCTTTCTCGAGAATACAGCATGAAGTATCCATAATGAATTACGTATGGCTTGAAGACATTATTTCTCAGTGGTAATATATGGGCAAATGTTGATTTTTGAGAAGTACTGAAAGCTACAAATTACAGTCACATTATATAAATAGAACATTACAAATGTATATCTGAACTGTGCATTACCATTCACACCTCATACCTAAAGTCAAAAATACTAAGAAATAAGTCACCCAATTCTAAATCTGTCTTAAAAAAACAGAAGGGTTTTGTATTTTCTCTTTGTTTCTCTTCTCTGTGTCAGAGACACAATAGCTTACAATTAATTTTCTAGTTTCAGCACTTAAAAGTGAGTATGGAAATGTTTGCATTTCTGACATTAGAATTAGTGATGAAATAAATGCATTTAATGATAACGCCCTCCTCCCTGTATTTTTGATAATTCTTTAATAATCTGTTTTGTACTTAGATCTTATTCCCTGAGGATATAAAGCAACATGACATTGCTTAAAGCAGCACTCTCAAGCTTACTTTATTTCCTGTTCCTTTCCAGTGATTCATCTCCTCATTATGTAATGGTTTTTATGTGTTTCCGTTCTACTTCACTTTTAAAATGGTATACTATACACTCTTTTTAAAGAACATTAGTAGGTGTAACAAAGCACGGATTCCTTTGTGAAATGAGTCTATAAAATATGGGTTAGAAAAGGTTGAACAGATTTCTTGACTCCAGATATCTCGGAGTCTGTAATATACAAGTGAGCGATATGATCTCCTTGAGAAAGATGTAACACGCCAGTGTGTGAATCATTCATTGGAATTTTTCTGTGTAGCTAAAAGGAGGAAATGAGAAGCCTGGTCCTGAGGTTTATAGGTCAGTTATTTTGTTTTTGGTGTTTTTGTTGTTTGGTTTACACTTACGGCAGAAACTGAAGAAGAACTAAAGAGCCCCCTGATGAAAGTGAAAGAGGAGAGTGAAAAAGTTGGCTTAAAACTCAACATTCAGAAAACTTAAGATCATGGCATCTGGTCCCATCACTTCGTGGCAAATAGATGGGGAAACAGTGGCTGACTTTATTTTGGGGGGTTTCAAAATCACTGCAGATGGCGACTGCAGTCATGAAATTATAAGATGCTTACTCCTTGGAAGGAAAGTTATTACCAAACTAGATAGCATATTAAAAAGCAGAGACATTACTTTGTCAACAAAAGTCTGTCTAGTCAAGGCTATGGTTTTTCCAGCGGTCATGTATGGATGTGAGAGTTGGACTATAAAGAAAGCTGAGTGCCAAAGAATGGATGCTTTTGAACTGTGGTGTTGGAGAAGACTCTTGAGAGTCCCTTGGACTGCAAGGAGATCCAACCAGTCCATTCTAAAGGAGATCAGTCCTGGGTGTTCATTGGAAGGACTGATGTTGAAGCTGAAACTCCAGTACTTTGGCCACCTGATGCGAAGAGCTGACTCATTGGAAAAGACCCTGATGCTGGGAAAGATTGGGGGCAGGAGGGGAAGGGGATGACAGAGGATGAGATGGTTGGATGGCATCACCGACTCAATGGACATGAGTTTGGGTAAACTCTGGGAGTTGGTGGAGGCCTGGTGCGGGAGGCCTGGTGCGCTGCGGGTCCATGGGGTTGCAAAGAGTTGGACATGACTGAGTGACTGAACTGAACAGAACAGAATCAAAGATAGTTTGTTCCCTGAATGTATTTTGGTCAGATACAATGTATCTGTAAAACAAAGTAGATTCTAAGGATGTAGCTGCTGAGAGTTTAAAAGTGCTCATTACAAGAAAAATAGTGTAAATATGTATGGCAATGGATGTTAAGTAGACTTATTGTGGTGATCATTTTGCAGTTTACGCAAATATCGAATCCTGTTGGGCTAAATATATGCAGCATTTTAGATCAATTCTACAAATACAAAAAGGGACACAGTTTGCTTTCAAGGCAGTCTTTAAAGACATAAACTGTAAATCACACTTTAGGTAGTATAGATAACACCGAGTTCCAAAATTTTTATTTCATGATAATAACGTAAATTTCAGTAGAATTTATAATATGTTAGTAAATTCCATGATCCTAAAATTATATGTTTGTCATTGTTGATAATGAGAAATCACAAGCTAACTATCCATTTCTGATGTGTTAATTATGTTGAATATTGCTTCTCTCGAAAATTTTACTCATAAGTTTTTCTAAGCAGTGTATCACCTCAGTGATTGTTTTGTAGAGGCAAAGAAAGTAAAATGCTAAAAAGTGATTTTTCATATACAATTCTATTTTCCCTAAACCGTTTCCATCTGTAAATTACACGGAATGCATGTCCTTTTCCAGATCTCAGCCTGGGACTCTACCCCTAGGTGGAGCTCTGGTTTCTTACTGAGCTAGGAATTACTATTACTGTTTGATTTCAGGGAACACAACAAAGGAAAAAATAATCACTAGAATGAATGAATAACTGAAGAAAAGATAGTCTAAGGAATTCTAAAGGAACTAAGCTATTAGCATCTTCATATTGCACCACAGCGACACTCAGCTGATTATTATAAATACATTCCTAGTATATCTCTAGAAGCTCTTTAACAGAGGGACTAGTATAAAACTACCTTTTATCTACTTTTTTACTTCAGGGTATCTTACTGAAAAACCTAACCCAAAACGCATAAAAGCAATGTTATAAAAAAACTGAATATGACAGGGCAAAAGTGAGTAAAGAAAGGTGAATCTACAGCTGATTCTAATATTGAATATTGGGTTCTGCATATTATTTCTATTAACATTAAACCTGTAATTGATTTGTTGGAGATATATGTATCTCTGTGATATCATATTAGATAGTTAAATATTTATTATGTTATATAGTAACATCTATTAGATGTATGTGATAGATAGATATATTGGATATATAGATATGCTTTGTTATATTTGTATTTATATAACTATAAAAGTATATTAAGGATAGATTTTTTCCTTGTGAAACACGGTTGACTGCTTTGAAAAGAAACTGATATTTTAGCATTTTGATGTTGTGAATTGTCAAAAGATTAGCAATGGCATCACCTAGCAGATTTTCAGAAACGCTGAATGCCCACCTCGGATCTACTGAATCAGAATCTACAACTGAACAGTTGCCCATGTGATCTATGCAAATTAAAGATTCAGCTTTTTTAAAGTATTACTTACCAACAAAATATGCCAAAATCTAGGCGATCAGATTATTCTTATATGCGTTTGTGACTTTTTGTCCAATGTAATAATTCCTTGTCTGTTTAAAAAATTCTATATGACACCAAGCTATAATGTTTTTAGTCCTTTGGTATCAATAGAGTCAAGTTTACTACTCAGTTCAGTTCAGTCGCTCAGTCGTGTCCGACTCTTTGCGACCCCATGAATCACAGCACGCCAGGCCTCCCTGTCCATCACCAACTCCCAGAGTTTACACAAACTCATGTCCATCGAGTCGGTGATGCCATTCAACCATCTCATCCTCTGTCGTCCCCTTCTCCTCCTGCCCCTAATCCCTCCCAGCACCAGGGTCTTTTCCAATGAGTCAACTCTTTGCATCAGGTGGCCAAAGTATTGGAGTTTCAGCTTTAGCATCAGTCCTTCCAATGAACACCCAGGACTGATCTCCTTTAGGATGGACTGGTTGGATCTCCTTGCAGTCCAAGGGACTCTCAAGAGTCTTCTCCAATGCCACAGTTCAAAAGCATCAGTTCTTTGGCACTCAACTTTCTTCACAATTAAGCCATGTTTTCCAATATATTCGACTAGCATACAAGCTTCCTGAGAACAAACTAAGTCATGCTTGATTTTTGCATATTCCCAGTGTAGTAACAAGGGAAAACCAAACAAACGAATCCAAGGATAGCAGAAGAGGAAAATGGAGTAACATATCTCGAGGAAAGGGTGCAAAAAGGGACAGAAGATTCATCTTGGAGAGCATCTTTAAACTGCTAACCATGGATGTATATGCATTCCTATGGGCTTCCCTGGTGGCTCAGCTGGTAAAGCATCTGCCTGCAGTGCAGGAGACCCTGGACTGATTCCTGGGCTGGGAAGATCTGCCGGAGAAGGGACAGCCTACCCACTCCAGTATTCTTGGGCTTTCCTGGTGGCTCAGCCAGTAAAGAATTCACCTGCAGTGGGAATTACTGGGTTCAGTCCTTGGGTTGGGAAGATCCCCTGGAAAATGGAATGGCTGCCCACTTCAGTATTCAGGCCTGGAGAATCCCATGGACAGAGGAGCCTGGCGGGCTGCAGTCCATGGAGTCACAGAGTCTGACACAACTGAGCGACTTTCACTTTCACTTTTCACACTCAACAGTAAGTGAATGGGAGCTCCTGTAAGAGTTAAGTTTGTTCATACACACAAAAATACCATAAAGGAGTTAGCAGAGATTTCAGAGAACTTGGGCTTAATTTCTGGGTAATCAGAGAAACAGCTAATCTTGCTTATTTGTACTTCCATTGCCCAACTACTTTAAAACCCATACTAAAGAAACACAGATGTACTACATTCTAAAGAAACACAGATGACAAATGAGGGGCCCTGCCATTAAAGGTGTTATTGTCTTTATTTTTCTGGGCTCCAAAATCACTGCAGATGGTGATTGCAGCCATGAAATTAAAAGACACTTACTCATTGGAAGGAAAGTTATGACCAACCTAGATAGCATATTAAAAGCAGAGACATTACTTTGCCAAAAAGGTCCATCTAATCAAGGCTATGGTTTTTCCAGTGGTCATGTATGAATATGGGGGTTGGACTGTGATGAAAGCTGAGCGCCAAAAAATTGATGCTTTAGAACTGTGGTGTTGGAGAAGACTCTTAAGAGTCCCTTGGACTGCAAGGAGGTCCAACCAGTGCATCCTAAAGGAGATCAGTCCTAGGTGTTCATTGAAAGGACTGATGCTAAAGCTGAAACTCCAATACTTTGGCCACCTGATTCGAAGAGTTGACTCATTGGAAAAGACCCTGATTCTGGGAGGGATTGGGAGTAGGAGGAGAAGGGGACAACAGAGGATAAGATGGCTGGATGGTATCACCGACTCGATGGACATGAGCTTGAGTAGACTCCGGGAGTTGGTGATGGACAGGGAGGCCTGGCATGCTGCGATTCATGGGGTCGCAAAGAGTTGGACGTGACTGAGCGATTGAACTGAACTGAACTGAACTGACTGATGCTACAGCTTCTTAAGACAGACATGATTTTAAAATGATGAAATCGATACATCTGTGTCTCCCTTGCTGTCTCGCATACAGGGTTATCGTTACCATCTTTCTAAATTCCATATATATGCATTAGTATACTGTATTGGTGTTTTTCTTTCTGGCTTACTTCACTCTGTATAATTGGCTCCAGTTTCATCCACCTCATTAGAACTGATTCAAATGTATTCTTTTTAATGGCTGAGGACTCTGTGGGAGAGGGAGAGGGTGGGATGATTTGGGAGAATGGCATTGAAACATGTATAATATCATATAGGAAACGAATCGCCATCTAGGTTTGATGCAGGATACAGGATGCTTAGGGCTGGTGCACTGGGATGACCCAGAGGGATGGTACAGGGAGGGAGGTGGGAGGGGGGTTCAGGATTGGGAACACGTGTACACCCATGGCAGATTCATGTTGATGTATGGCAAAACCAATACAATATTGTAAAGTAAAAAAAATAAATAATCAAATTAAATTAAAATGATGAAATCATATTTTTGAGAAACAAGTGGTTATGACATTTTAGAGGGAAAGATAAGGAAGGAATTGAATTATACAAGAGCAGCTTAGATGTTCCCATGTACTGTGGGCTGTGTTCTGAATAGTTTGGTTAAGTATGGATAAATCATGTGTCAGTCTTTCCAGGAAGCTTGAAACAAACATTGGCTATTATTTTGTTCAATCAAATATTACTGAAAATACAATCAAAGTGTGACCCTTCTGATGACATAATGAAGCAAAGCCCATAGTGAAAGCCCATTTGCTTCCAGGTATACAACTGCAGTGAAGTTAATATTTGACTATGTATAATTTGTCAACAGTTATTTGAAATTCAGTTCCAAACTTCATGTGTGGATTACTAAATAACATCAAAGCTCCTCCACTGTCTGAAGGTGAAAGTGTTACAATTTTGGTTTCAGAGAGAAGACAGAATTATTGATGCACCAAATATGCAAAACTCTGGCAGAATTCCAGTTTAATTTTTTCTAGGTTCTAACTATGCATTGTTTATGATGCTCAATTTTTGATTCACACATTTAGATTGTGGCTCAGAGCAAGGTAAAAGGAAGCAAGGGATAGTTGATGTCAATTTTGAAATTTTAACAATCCTATGAAACAAGTAAGTCTTCCTTTGAAGTTCTGCCTGTAAGCTTTTCCAAATTAATATTTTTGAGTTTGACTGTCAATGAGTTTCATAAATACAGAGTTGGCATCTTTTTAAAATTGTAATGGCTTGTATATTTAAAACACAATCAACATCTTGTTATACTCTGCAAGTACTATTCTTTTCATTAAATTTAGCTCATATCCTAAAATGAAGACATTGAATAAATGAATAATAAAATTACAGAATGATTTCCAACTTAAAATCATACTACTGATATTTCCAATGCCTTCAGCACTTATTTTGTAGCCTCTGTATATATTTCAAATATTTTGGGATAAACCATTATTAGTAAAGGAGTGCTGTATGTCTCAGCCAGTGATGACATGTCAAATGTATACTGTATTCTCTCTAAAGTGAATTTTTAGAAAATAAATAATTACTTTAAAAAATTAGTATGGTCATGATGGCAGAAGTCAGAAGTTAGTAGGGGATAGAGTAGGGATGTTTTCCACTACTGTGGGGTTGTTGTTGCAGTATTGTATATTGAAGCTTGAAATACACAAGACAGACAGGAGAAAAGGAAGATCACCAGGCTGATAACCATAGGCTGACGGTCCCCAATCTTCTCAGTACCAAGGACTAGTTTCATGGAAGACAATTTTTCCATAGACCAGGGGAGGGAGGGTGGTGCCAGGATGGTATTTATTTCCACTCATTATTACACCAGCTCCACCTCAGATCATCAGGCATTAGATCCCAGATCCCGGGGGATCCCTACCATAGGCAGTAGTAGCTGCAATTCGAAGTGAGTAAAAGTCGCTCAGTTGTGTCTGACTCTTTGTGACCCTATGGACTGTAACCCACCAGGCTCGCCTCTGTCCTTGGGATTCTCCAGGCAAGAAGACTGGAGTGGGTTAATTCAAAAGGGAGGGACTAAAATCTTTACACATTATGATTGCCTTTGACCTTGGTGGCAAGGTTATCCAGAAGAAATCAATGTCCTATTCCAAGGCCCTTCACCGCACAACTAAACCCACACCTGGTCCAGAAGTTAAACTGAAAGAAGAATCTAGGTAGGATGGAGCAACCTCGAATTCACTGCTGCTTCACACCAACAAAGTGGAGCAGCAGATACAGAGCACGTGTACCCACAAATGTGTGCACACACAGGGACACGCCGGCAGTGGTCGCTGCTGCCTCTGTCCTCTTCATCTAGCAAGGATGTCTCTCTTGTTCACCGCCCCTCAAATGGAAACATAAAAGAACTGGATTCTGTGAAACGGAGTTCAGCCTAGCCAAGCTGACCCATTCCAAAGCCATCACGGTGACGTTGACATCTAAAAACTTTATAAATATATAACCTATTGCAAACTCATGTTTTTTTTGGAACAGAGATCTCTTCTACTGATTAAAGTTTAGCTCATGCTTCATCTAGTTTAGCCAAACCTAGTTATGATTCTGTTAATACCATCATCACTGATTTCTTTACATAGGTGGGGGTGGGGGGCTGGATGGAGGGAAATAGAATTACGTTTCTGTCTCATAGCAATTATTTTTCTGCAAATGAAATTTGGAATGAATTCCTGGTCTCAATGGACAAATGCATATATTAAAATATGTATGGCTAAGTAAATTACCTATGTACAGCTCATGATTCAGAAATAATTTCTTTCCCTTTATTATTTAACATAGAATTTATTGTTTAGAAATAATTGTGAAGTCACATACATTTGTAAGCAATATTGACAGCTTCTATGCACACTTGACCCAGTTTCTCCAAAATGCTTCCAGAAACAGTTGTAAAATATCACAATCAGAATGTTGACATCAATACAGTTCACATACTGGGTACCTGTGACCACATAGTCTCCTTAATAAGTTCTTCAGCCTCAGAGTGGTATTTATATCTTGCTATCACTCATCTTCAGCTTCTTTCAGCATTCTCTGTGTGACTTCCTATTTCCTCCATCACCCATGTAATCAATTTTCTGTGTTAAGTATCCTCTGATCAAAATTCTTAGGATGATTTGTATTTTCTTAATTGGAAACTGTCTTGTATGTACCTTTAGGATTTTTCCATAGCCTATTCAGTTCAGTTCAGGCGCTCAGTCATGTCCGACTCTTTGCGACCCCATGAACCATAGCACGCCAGGCCTCCCTGTCGATCATCAACTCCCAGAGTCCACCCAAACCCATGTCCATCGAGTCGGTGATGCCATTCAACCATCTCATCCTCTGTCGTCCCCTTCTCCTCCTGCCTTCCATCTTTCCCAGCATCAGGGTCTTTTCAAATGAGTCAGCTCTTCGCGTCAGGTGGCCAAAATATTGGAGTCTCAGCTTCAACATCAGTCCTTCCAATGAACACCCAGGACTGATCTCCTTTAGGATGGACTGGTTGGATCTCCTTGCAGTCCAAGGGACTCTCAAGAGTCTTCTCCAACACCACAGGTCAAAAGCATCAATTCCCTAAATTTAGGACAAATAATGATTAAGGGTTCTTTTTGATTTACTGTTTTATTTTTGTTGTTGTTGTTTTTCTTCCTAAAGCAATATGAAAGGGTCCCCAAGTGGTTCAGTGGTAAAGAATCCATCTCCCAATGCATGACACATGGGGTTCAATCCATAGGTTTGGAAGATTCCCTGGAAGAGGCAATGGCAATCCATCCCCGTATTCTTACATGGGAAATCTCATGGACAGAGGAACCTGGCAGTCTCCAGTCCATGGGGTAACAAAAGTTTTGTTTTGGGGGGGGGTTCATTTATTTATTTTTTATTTTACTTTATTTGGACATGACTAATCAACTAAGCAACAACAAAGCAATATCGGGCTTCTCCGGCGGCTCAGCAGTAAATGACTTAGCAACTAAATGACAACCAAGCAATATGATAATACTGAGTCCCTTAGTACAATGAAGTTGCTTTTCTATCTATTTTCTTCTGACATTCTGTGTATCTTTTCCTGTTTAAGACATTTGGACAAGAAGAACACATTTCCCCCTTGCTAGCTCATGAATATTGTAAATCCATCAAAAGGATAGCCAAATAACAATCCCTCTTGTCATGAGCAAATATTTGCTTAAAGTTGATCCTTACCTTCAGGCTTTTGAATTATTTGTTTATTCTGATGTTTTTGTCCATTGTTGTTCTTAGTGAGCTAAAATAATTTTCACTAAGTAAAAAAAAAATCACAATTTAAGTAAAAAGGCAATAAAACGGTAGACAAATTATGTATTAGAAATACATACCCATCCACAATTATCAGAACCAAACTATCTGTACCTATAGCTATGTCTCTAATGTCATTGATAGTAATGTGAAAAAATCCTTACATGCCCAGTTGTGGCTATGCATATATGAGTCCACATATTAGACTTCCAGAGAGAAGCTCAAACGAAGCTATCCTGAAATTATGATTCTAAGCAGAAAAAGAAAACATAGTGAACGAAATCAGATATTAGCTCAAATTAGTATGAATTTTGCCCAGTAATGCAATGTAACATGTCAGAGGAGCCTGGCAAGCTGCAGTCCAGGGGGTAACAGAGTCAGACATGACTGAGTGATGGCACTGGTGGTAAAGAGCCCGCCTGCTGGTGCAGGAGAGGCAAGAGACTCAGGTTCAGTCCCTAGATCAGAAGATCCCTTGGAGGGGGAAATGACAACCCACTCCAGTATTCTTTTTTTTTTTTTTTAATTTTACTTTACAATACTGTATTGGTTTTGCCATACACCAACTGAATCAGCCACGGGTGTACATGAGTTCCCAATCCTGAACCCCCCTCCCACCTCCCTCCCCATACCATCTCTCTGGGTCATCCCAGTGCACCAGCCCCAAGCATCCTGTATCCTGCATCAAACTTAGACTGCCGATTCATTTCTTACATGATATTATACATGTTTCAATGCCATTCTCCCAAAGCATCCCACCCTCTCCCTCTCCCACAGAGTCCAAAAGTCTGTTCTATATATCTGTGTCTCTTTCGCTATCTCGCATACAGGGTTATCATTACCATCTTTCTAAATTCCATATATATGTGTTAGTATACTGTATTGGTGTTTTTCTTTCTGGCTTACTTCACTGTATAATAGGCTCCAGTTTCATCCACCTCATTAGAACTGATTCAAATGTATTCTTTTTAATGGCTGAGTAATACTCCATTGTGTATATGTACCACAGCTTTCTTATCATCTTATCTGCTGATGGACATCTAGGTTGCTTCCATGTCCTGGCTATTATAAACAGTGCTGTGATGAACATTGGGGTACACGTGTCTCTTTCAATTCTGGTTTCCTCGGTGTGTATGCCCAGCAGTGGGATTGCTGGATCATAAGGCAGTTCTATTTCCAGTTTTTTAAGGAATCTCCACACTGTTCTCCATAGTGGCTGTACTAGTTTGCATTCCCACCAACAGTGTAAGAGGTTGCCCTTTTCTCCACACCCTCTCCAGCATTTATTGCTTGTAGACTTTTGGATCGCAGACATTCTGACTCCACTCCAGTATTCTTGCCTGGAGAATTCCATGGACAGAGGACGCTGGTGGGCACTGGTCCATAAGTTCACAAAGAGCCAGACACAACTGAAGTGGCATAACACTGGCATTAGCAATGCAACATGTACTTTAAAATGTTCAAATAGACGTTCAGTAAATAGACTAACACTAAGAAAGTTAAAAGACTCCATAATTCCTGAGTTCCATATTACTATTGTTAACCTTTTGTAGAAAGGTATTTTACATAAAAATAATAAATGAAAATTTATATATACTACCAAGTATAACAAAACTGGTTGCAAATATCTTGAAATATAGTCCTCATTTTCACAAGTTTCTCCTTTAAGAAGAATGGGCTAGAAAAAAAGAAACTAATCTTTTCATGTATCAAAAACTTATTCTATCTGTACATTTTCCTCTTGTATTTTTTCAAATAGAGATTTTCTTAATTATTCCTCTGTTCACTTTTTCCTTTCCTCCCTCTTCTCTCTCTCTTCCTCTCTCCCCTCCCCAAGCAAAGAAATAAAATATGTAAGATACTTTTTCTCTTTCTTGATCAGGTACAGGAAAAAAAATGTGTAACATAAACCTTCACTCTGCTTTTTTGCTGTGGAAAAAAAAATTCTGAGAAATGTGAGTTAAGAGAGGTACTAACTTTTTTTATAACTCCCTATCTGTTAATAAAATTGGATGAACTCAGAGAAATTTGTTCTTTTTGATAATTAGTAGCCTCTGTAAGCACCTGCTTCTTTTTACTATTTTCTTGACTTAATTCTCATCTTCCCAGGAACCTCAAAACAAAAAGCTGGTCATCAAAATCCACAAAGTGCACACCACTCTAGAAGTGTATGTGGGCTCCTATTCTGGGGCCAGTAGTTTAGAGAAGCTTCCTAGGCTGCCTCATAAAATAACTTTTGAGAAGTCTTTCTTCTTACTCCAAAGCAATTTCTATTTAACTCTGTAAAACATCTTGGATAAATGTGTCATTTCTCTTCTCTCTCTCAGGGAAATAAGACGAAACAGATGAAGAAAAGCAGTACAAATGTAACCACAGAAGGTGAACGATAAAATCTCTCTAAGAAACTAGGATCTGAAAAAGCAAATATTCATATTCACTGTCTGATTTGAGAGCCTACGTTCACTAATTTCTGCCATGTTAAGAAATGTTGTGAAATGTCTGTAATCCCCTTTTCAAAATGGCAGTTTCTACCAATTTCTTAATGATTTTTTTTTTCAAGAACAGTTTGAACTGAAGATCTGCATAAAATAGAAGGTGAATAGCTGTTAGTGACTCAATGATGTGATGATATAGTGATGGAGTGTCTATTGATGATTTAGAAAAGGCAGAGAAACCAGAGATCAAACTGCCAACATCCACTGGATCATGGAAAAAGCAAGAGAGTTGCAGAAAAACATCTACTTCTGCTTTATTGACTATGCCAAAGACTTTGAGTGTGTGAATCACAAAAAAACTGTGGAAAATTCTTCAAGAGAGAGGAATACCAGACCACCTGACCTGCCTCCGGAGAAATCTGTACACAGGTCAGGAAGCAACAGTTAGAATTGGACATGGAACAACGGACTGTTTCCAAATTGGGAAAGGAGTATGTCAAGGCTGTATATTGTCACTCTGCTATTTAACTTAGATGCAGAGTATATCATGAAAAACGCTGGGCTGGATGAAGCACAAGTTGGAATCAAGATTGCTAGGAGAAATATCAATAACCTTAGCTATGCAGATGACACCACTCTTACGGCAGGAAGTGAAGAAGAACTAAAGAGCCTCTGATGAAAGTGAAAGAAGAGAGTGAAATAGTTGGCTTAAAACTCAACATCCAGAAAACTAAGATCATGGCATCTGGTCCCATCACTTCATGGCAAATACTTGCGTAAACAATGGAAACAGTGAGAGATTTTTCAGGGGGGCACCAAAATTACTGCAGGTGGTGACTGCAGCCATAAAATTAAAAGATACTTGCTCCTTGGAAGAAAAGTTATGACCAACCTAGACAGTTTATAAGCAGAGGAATTACTTTGCCAACAAAGTTCCATCTAGTCAAAGCTATGGTTTTTCCAGTAGTCATGTATGGATGTGAGAGTTGGACTATAAAGAAAGCTGAGCAGAGAAGAATTGATGCCTTTGAATTGTGGTGTTGGAGAAGACTCTTGAGAGTCCCTTGGACTGCAAGGAGATCCAACCAGTCCATTCTAAAGAAGATCAGTCCAGGGTGTTCATTGGAAGGACTGATGTAAGGCTGAAACTCCAACACTTTGGCCTCCTGATGCGAAGAGCTGACTTTTTTGAAAAGACCCTGATGCTGGGAAAGTTTGAAGGTGGGAAGAGAATGGGACAATAGAGGATGAGATGGTTCGATGGCATCACCAACTATGAGTTTGAGTAAGCTGTGCGAGTTGGTGATGGACAGGGAAGCTTGGCATGCTGCAGTCCATGGAGTCACAAAGAGTCGAACACGACTGAGTGACTGAACTGAACTGATCTATTGTTGATACCCCTAAGTGAATATGCCAAGCTTTCATGAGTAAACATTACCCTATCACCCTCATGACTCAAAGCTTCTTTTTGTTAGATTACCAAGCTAATCGAAAATTCAATCTGTTGCTAAGTTCACAGAGAACAAGTTACTACATTTCAGCTGATCTCACAAATTGGACATTTTTTTCATACACCACACACATGCACAGGCTTGTGTTATACATACCCAGCAACTGAGTTCCAAGTTCTATTATCTACTTTTTTTTCCAGTAACAATAATGCCACATTCTCTACTATCTGAATTTCCATAGGATAATATTAGTTTGAAATGTTAGGGTTTTTTTTTTTATTAACTCTGATTCTTCTTTCATCTTTCACAGCATAATAATGTGAAATTATATTTTAAACACCCATCAGTACATAAAATCTAGAGTTTTAAGCATTGAACTTTGTTAAAATGTGTAAAACGTGTAGAAAGTTGAGACTAGCATCAAAGGTTTTGAAAGTTATTTACAATGATATTATCAATGAGGAATTAACATTGAAAAAAAAGCATTTTAAGAGAATTAACAGAAATGTTAAAACCAAAATTTTCAAACTTTATAAAATTTAATCTGTGAATAAAATTATAAGTCAAAGACTGCATGGCTACCACTTTCACTTCACTTCAGTTCAGTCACTCAGTTGTGTCCGACTCTTTGTGACCCCATGAATTGCAGCACGCCAGGCCTCCCTGTCCATCACCAACTCCCGGAGTTCACTCACACTCATGTCCTTTGAGTCTGTGATGCCATCCAGCCATGTCATCCTCTGTCGTCCCCTTCTCCTCCTGCTCCCAATCCCTCCCAGCATCAGGGTCTTCTCCAGTGAGTCAACTCTTCGCATCAGGTGGCCAAAGTATTGGAGTTTCACTTTAGTAAACTGAAAAATCCCAATATTTGAAAATGTGTATTGGGAGAATTAAGATCATTTAAAATTAAATGTGAATTGCAACCATATATTCTCCTTTATTATTATTTTTTGATTGTAGATATGAAAAATGTAGTGGGCCATCTAAGAACCTAATATTTTAAAATTTTCATTGTTCAAATCACTATTAAATAATCCTTTAATATTCATAGGAAACTATATCCATATATTCTGTCAGTGGTATGAAATTTTAAGTTATCATCTTGTTTTCATTTATTTGGTCTTTCATCTAAAGAAAAATGTTTAGAAGAACAGGGAAAGCTTTTTTAAAATATAATATACTTGTAGTAAAATCAATTCAAAGAAACTTAATTCATGCAGATTTTCTTTCAAACTCTTCAGAGTATGTGAAGAAACTGTAAATTACACAGATAGAGGGAAATACTTTTCTAATTGATAAATTTGTTAAAATTGACACAAAATCTGGATACTTTTGAAACTAACAGCATATTTACAAAAATGAATATTTAAACTAATTTGTTTTAATTTACCCAGAATAGCACCTATGCCTTGATTAGCATCTGTCTTACTAAAATGAAAGCGTCTTTTTCTAAAAGTAGGCTGATTTCCATGCATTCAATGCATATTCATTTCAATTATTACATCTAAGTTGAATGTGGTTTATTCTTTGTCAACACAGCCATTTGTTCACATGTAAACAAAATTCTGTTTAGTTACTAAGTACATTTCCCTGCTTAATGTGCTTAGTTTATTTATTACCTGACATAATGATATTCTGGAACTTATGAAAATCACACATCTGTTTTTCTTTTATATTGTTTTTCAATGAGTCCATTCACTGAGTGCTGGTAGAGTGAATAAAATATGTAAACAACAAAAAATATTTTTATGGAAAAAGAAGCTAATCAAAGAATTCCATAATTACAACTCTCATATCAATAACGGTTCCCCTGCTGCCTGCCACAGTTTATTTACTCCTGTTATTTGGTGCAGATATTTTACATATCTTGCTCTGTTTAATCCTTACAATGATATAGCATAATAAACATGTCAAAAACATTATAGGTTTAGTTAAACTGAAGCTCTGCCAGCCCAAGTGGGAAGTACGTAGGGAATAGTGGATATAATTCCAGTGTTGGCCGCGTCCAAACACACACACACACACACACACACACACCTGCACACATGTCATTTCCACTACATATACATTATGTATCTTTCAGTAAATAAAAATTACTCCAGGTGTTTCAATAAAAGTAATTTAGAAACAATAATTAAGTCTTACGCTGTCATTGGACTTGCTTGAGAAGTAAGTGGCATTTGCTTTAAATGTCACTGCTGTAGTAATAAAGTAGCAGGAGGAAACTGCAACTGCAGTTACTACCGCAGCCACCACAGCTACCACGGGCTCGCTAAGCTGGTGATGGGAGCTGGTGATGGGACCTGGAGCATGTCAACTCCCCACGGCCAACTCTCACATCCAGCCTTGCTCACCAGCTAACGCAGGAAGGGTTTTGGTCTCAGACTTCTTCCAACTCCCAACTCTAAAAGAATAAATCTCATTGACAGAAAGTATATAAACAGCCAGAATTCTAGACACAGAGGAACTGGGATGAAGTTTTTAGCTTTGTATACTCAGTTATAACCAGGAGAGTGCTGCTTTGGTGGCCCAGTGATAAAGGAACCGCCTGCCAATGCAGCAGACGCAGGAGACATGGGTTCAATCCCTGGGTCGGGAAGACCCCCTGGAGAAGGAGATAGAAACCCACTCCAGTGTTCTTGGCTGGGAAATAGCATGGACACAAGATCCTGGTGGGCTACAATCCATGGAACTGCAAAAGAGTCAGACATTACTTAGCAACTAAACAAGAGCAGCAATAACTAGTAGAACATAGAAGTGGATGGAAATGCTGAATTATAATGGCCCTTGTGGAGCGCAATATGTTATGCTTTTTCTTAGGTGACCTTCCTAGTCCTATAGGACAGGGAGGACAAATGTAACATAAATTCTGGTACCTGATTATATGTGCCATTTACTTTGTTGAAATAATTGTGTGTAAATAAACATTAAGACAAGAAGAGAATTTGAGACTGGCATACATACCGTGTATTTGATTCAGGTTTTTTGAATTTCATGCTGAAATATGAAAGAAAACAGTCTTAGTATATGCCAATGAAGAAGCAGGAAGACATCCAATTTTTTAGTACATCTCAGATATTTAAATACCAGAACTTATTATTTATTTATTTTACTACAGATTTACAACACAAATTTATTATTTTATGGTTCTGTAGGTTAGAAATCTGCCATGAATCTTTTTTTTTTTTTTTTGAGGAAAATCTGTGATTCAATTAGCTGAAGAGAGTTGTAAAGTGGAATAATCTATTAGAAATGGTAGAAGTAATAACATTTACCTAAATCTGTTAAGATTTGGCAATGTTTTAATACCTACTTCATTATGGAGCAATGCTAGAGTTGTCATGGGGATGAAGCAATGATGTCTTTATTGTTCAAGAAAGTATTTTGTGTTTTCGGCTGCTTGATCATGTATAATTTTGGAGTTCATTTAAATGATTGATACAAAACATGCAGAAAAGTCAAATTGTATGGAGAAATTTTCACAAGCTGCTCAGTAAAAAGAAAGAGTAATTTACATAGGAAGAATACCTTGAAATTAGATTTCTTTTCTGTTAACAGTGGAACTATAAGAAAAAGCAGCACTAAGTACAAGCTACCAAGAAAGCAATATTATAACCTATCCTATATTCAGCCAAACTATTATTCAGCTATCCAAGTTAAAAGATTTAGCCTATGCTACCTGCATATTTTGAGGAAGGCAATGGCACCCCACTCCAGTACTCTTGCCTGGAAAATCCCATGGACGGAGGAGCCTGGTAGGCTGCAGTCCATGGGGTCGCTGAGAGTTGGACACTACTCAGTGAATTCACTTTCACTTTTCACTCTCATGCATTGGAGAAGGAAATGGCAACCCACTCCAGTGTTCTTGCCTGGAGAATCCCAGGGACAGGGGAGCCTGGTGGGTTGCCATCTATGGGGTCACACAGAGTCGGATATGACTAAAGCCACTTAGCAGCAGCACCTGCACATTTAGTCTCAGGAAAGTACTTGAAAAAAGTATTGTAGGAAAAATTTAAATAATTCAGAGAGAAGACCTCATTACAGAGGAAATGAAGCAAGTAAAAAGAAAAAAAGATGAGTAATGAATCTTGAATTATGTGGTTTAAATCTAAATGGCTGATAATGATTAACCACTGGAAATTTAAGACCAAAAATACATTCATATAGAAAAGAAGTATGTTTTAAAGCTAGATGAAGTCATATTCTTTTAAATTTGAAAGTTATTTACTTGGAGACTTAGTAGTAAAAATAATTAGTAGTGATTCTAAATGAATGGGTATCTATTAATTTCTCTGGCCTTCACTGCTGTCTGAGTGGTAAAGAATTTGCCTGCCAGTGCATGGGACATGGGTTTGATCCCTGGTCTGGGATGAACCCCTGGAGAAGGAAAAGGCAACCCACTCCAGTGTTCTTGCCTGGAGAACTCCATGAAGCTTTGTGTGCTCCTGGAGACTATGAGGTTGCAAAGAGTCAGACATGATTTAGTGATTGAACAACAACAGCATTGATTTCTCTACCCAGTATCCATGATAACAACAACTTGGATTTCCTTTAGGGAACTATTATGACCCTACAAATACAGTTGTGTTGGGAGTAACAACCAAAATACAACATATATTTTCATGGTCAATGAATGGGTGCTTAACTCCAAATGCACCTGACCACTCTTCTTGGAAATTATGTTTTCAAAAAATATATGTATTTAAAGGTCTTCAAAATGTTCAATAATAGTTAAATCCTTGGCCTTCCCTTGTGGCTCAATGGTAAAGAATCTGCCTGTCAGTGTAGGGGACCAGGTTCAATTCTTGACCCAGACGGATCACACATGCCATGGAACAGCTAGGCCTATGTATCACAACTACTGAACCTGTGCTCTAGAGCCCGAGAACCACAACTCCTGAGCCCGTGTGCCATGACTAGTAAAACCCATGTGCCCTAAAGCTTGTGCTCTGCAGCAAGAGAAGCCACTGCAATGAGAAGCCTGCACACCACAAGTGGAGAATAGCAGCGCAGCAATGGAGACCCAGCAGAGGCAAAAATAAATAAATATTTAAAAAAAATAAGTAAATCCTATAACATTACCATATAGATATTACCCAATTGTGTCAGCTTCTGAATTCCTGGAGCCATTGTTTCTAACACCTACTCACTTAGCTTTTCTTACTTCCTTTGACTCTGGACCATCCTATATTTATCCAGTGTATTTATTTTTCTGTTTAAATTAGCCAGAGTGGCTGCAGTTGTTGCAATAGAAACAATATTTGTCAACAAAGGTCCGTTAAGTCAAGGCTATGGTTTTTCCAGTGGTCATGTATGGATGTGAGAGTTGGACCATAAAAAAAGCTGAGTGCCAAATAATTGATGCTTTTGAACTGTGGTGTTGGAGAAGACTCTTGAGAGTCCCTGGACTGCAAGGAGATCCAACCAGTCCATCCTAAAGGAGATCAGTCCTGGGTGTTCATTGGAAGGACTGATGTTGAAGTTGAAACACCAATACTTTGGCCACCTGATGTGAAGAACTGACTCATTTGAAAAGACCCTGATGTTGGGAGGGATTGAAGGCAGGAGGAGAAGGGGACAACAGAGGATGAAATGGTTGGATGGCATCACCGACTCAATGGACATGAGTTTGGGTAACCTCCAGGAGTTGGTGATGGACAGGGAGGCCTGGCGTGCTGTGGTTCATGGGGTTGCAAAGAGTCGGACACAACTGAGCGACTGAACTGAACTGAACTGAACTGATTAACTTATCTTGGAAAAAAGAAAGCTCAGTAAACGATCATGCATATTACTGCTGCTGCTGCTAAATCGTTTCAGTCGTGTTTGACTCTGTGCGACCCCATAGACGGCAGCCCACCAGGCTCCCGTGTCCCTGGGATTATCCAGGCAAGAACACTGGAGTGGGTTGCCATTTTCTTCTCCAATGCATGAGAGTGAAAAGTGAAAGTGAATTCACTGAGTAGTGTCCAACTCTCAGCGACCCCATGGACTGCAGCCTACCAGGCTCCTCCGTCCATGGGATTTTCCAGGCAAGAGGACTGGAGTGAGGTACCATCGCCTTCTCCGATGCATATTACTAGTATGTAGCAATTTTTAAGAGCAACGTTAACCATACCTTGATTTATGTCTAGAAGATTTCAAAAAGATAGTTATGAGTTCACAGAATATTTTCTTGATTTTTCTTAATTCTAACAAATGAATTATCAATCCCTATCATTGAAAGTTTTTAAAAGTAAATAATGTTTGTTTCAAATTCTGGGTATTAAAAAAATGTAAGTTTAATCATTTTTCAAATCAGTTGCATAAATGAGACAGTAAAAAACAATTGCAAGCTATGAAAATGTAATTATTTATAGTTAAAAGAATGGATTAATTATGATTATTATATGACTTGATGGAGGTGTTAGTTAACACTACTGTGGTAGTCATATTGCATACATATATAAATGTAACATTAATGTGTAGTAGGAAATATTCTTAAATATTCAATTTATTTTATTTCAATCACAGCATTTAAGAAAACTATGAAAATAGCCACCAGACATTTGCTGATACTTAGTTGTGGTCATTGCATTTTAACCCAGAAGTCAAGACCATGGACTTTGGGGTTACATATATCCAAGATAGATTCTTAGCTAGTTCTTTCACCTTTGAGAACTTTGGCAAATAGCATAAAGTTTATAGTCTCCAATTTTCTCCTCTGAATAAAAAATAATAATAGAAATAAGAATAGACTAAGAAGAATTGACCAGTGACTTATATGCATATAAAGGGCTTTATACTGTTCCTGGCATTTAAGTTTTTAACAAAAGTGTTATTTTTATTGGGATTATTGTTGTTGCTATTGCTTAGAGAAATTATAGGCATCCAATTTGATCTTTCTTTGTGGATTGTGCCAGAATTTAAAAATCTACAGAGTGAATATAGATTTTTGACATGATACAACTGTAGGTTTTAATCTAAATTTCCCAATTTGTGTGCAGATTTTTAAATTGTTCTTTTAACCAGTGGGTATCTAAATAAGAACTTGTTTGTGAAATCTTAAGCCAGGAGAAATCATAAATATGAAGATATAGAAAATGGCCCTCTTTCTCCTTTAAAGCAGTTTGAAGCCATGTCAACAAATCAAAGTTGTTTTCCATAAAGAATCAGAGATGGGTTTATAAAGACCTCACTCTCATATTATGTGCAGAATGTATCTTATTGGTCATAAAAGCACCTATTTATCAAATCATTATGTGATAAAAAATAAGCTAGAATGGAATATAAATATCACCATATCCAGTCCAAATCTATAAATTTTTAAGTGTTACAGTCAGTTGGAATAATGTGGCATAAGGCTAATAACATTACAACTGTGGTTCATCACTGCAGGAGAAGAAAAATTACCTTTTTTAATCCAACAATGGTCATGTTAGTAACCACAGGAACTTCTAGGCAAGTATAGTTCCAGAAAAAAATATTTCTATGCAGAACCACAAGAATCACTTATCCACTGAATTACATAAATGTGTGGAATATAAACACCATCTTCCAGATGGTATAAAGACAGTGTTTTCTTCACCATGAAGTTTATTATTGTCAATCTTTGGATATCTGGTTGATAATGATAACTAAAGAGGTTTGACCTAAATCTAGAAAATCCAAAGAGAATAGCTAGAGATCAGAGCCCAACGGTCAATATTTTTGTAAAATACCTTATTTTTGAAATGAATTCAGTGATTTCAAGACAGAAAAAATGTTGCTAAAATTTGAAATAATGATCCAAAGCAGTAAAATTCCTCAGGATCCTAACTTGTAGTTTTTAGATTCAAGATTACTATGGTAATTTTAAAATGATAAAGGAGAAAAAAATTAGGGACATAATGATAGCTTTCAGAGTTCATTAATTTTCAAAATATTGCTATACAGCTTCTTCAGCAGACAAAAGAAAGATGAAATGATTTTAATAAAAGGAAATAGAAATTGATGCAATAGAGTAGCCCAAGCATAAAATGAGTGTTATATGACTGAGTGGGTCACATTTAAAAGCATGGGTTTAAAGTAGACCAAGGGTTCTGATAAAAATCTAAAGAAAGTAACCGTGGTAGAGTTCAAAAATGGCACAAAACTTCTGTGAGAAGCAGTATTTGTGTTACCGCTTCCTTTGGTCAAACGAAATATGGGTTGAAAATCCCCTGACCTCAATGATAGCTATCAAGCCTCTGTGAAGCATCCTGTGAAAATGTATGGAGAGTCAAAAAAAAAAAAAAAAAAGGCAGAAAAAAAAACCTAAAAAAAAAAAAAAAAAAAAAAAAAAAAAGGAAGAAAAACAAACCTAAAAAAAAAAAACCTTAAAGCAAACCTATGGCACATCTGTGATATTTGGAGGTAAAATGGTTGTAAATGTTCAGACCAGAGCCCTGGAAAAACCGTATCTTTATCTTAGCTCTATTATGGCCAAGATGCCTAAATGAGCTGGTTCTCCATTTGGGAAAAAAGTGGCTGTTACCATCTTGTTTGAAGGGTTTTGTGACACAGTGTATAAAAAACAGTAACTCTTGTTATTAGATTTGTGCTTAAGCTTCATAAAGTACTCATATTTTTGAAGTCATGGCTTAGTGGATAAAAGTTTACTGCTTACTTTTATTAAGGTTGTACATGCTGCATGTCTATATATGCACGTGTGTGTGCTAAGTCACTTCAGTCATGTCCGACTCTTTTCTACCCCATGGACTGCAGCCTGGCAGACTCCTGCACCATGAGATTCTCCAGGCAAGAATACTAGAGTGGGTTGCCATACCCTCCTCCAGGGGATCTTCCCAACCTAAGGGATCAAACCCACGTCTCCTGCAGCTTCTGCCTTGCAGACAGAGTCTTTACCACTGAGCCATCAGGGAAGCCTGAGTCTATATACGCAAGATGTACACTATAAATATTGCATAAATTTACAATATACACATAAAACTATGCTAGGAAACATGTTCATTCACAAAGTCCTAAGATTGAGTGCATTCATAAATAATTCCTACAATTTATCTCATAAATGTTCTTCATTTATGGTCATTTATTCTCTGCCTTTTTGACATTTACACTTCAAACCAGAAAAATTGATACATGGGCAAAATAGATGCTTCTCAGTATCACTTTTTCCCCAACATGTTTTCAGAGGACTCAAAGAAGTTTGATAATATGAATAACTCTAAAGCATTCAAGAGTTAACTCATAACTCATAACCTGTTTGGGAAATGGGTAGTATGAATAATTCTTCAACTTAAAATACTCTTTCTTGTATCCTATTATCATTGAAGCACTTAAAGTTATGAATATTTTATATCCAAAGAGTGATTTTTTTATGTACAAAATGATGCAGTTAAGTTTCTGATCACACTTCTAACTTGCCCCAAAGAAGGAAGATTTCAATGGTAGGAAAATTGTTGATGAGAAAGTAAATTGTCCCTAACATAAAAGAGAAAATCTAAGCTCTCAGAATTACCTTAGATACAACCATGGCCACTTAGCTTGCCTACACAACATCGCTGAATTCTGATTTTTACAACCAAACATTTAATAACCATCTGCATTTCCCTCAGGTGATTTTCAACTCTTAAGATGTAAACCTAGTAGAAATCCACCATTTTTCCTGTACTTTTCCAACATGCCTTGAAACAAAGCATCATATAATTTATCAAACTTTGATACAAGTACAGAATACATATACCACAAATCCAGTAACTCTAGTGCAAACTTAAAATAGTTACTTTTCCTGGTTTACTCTTAGTGAAATAATCATAGTGGTCATCTTCTTCTTCTATATTAATGATCAGTTTAATATGCTATACACAAATGTTTACATGTGAATTAACGTTGAGAAGAGTGTAGTTTCTAGGACATCTATAAACCCCAGATATAAAGTACAGACATTTACTCCATCTTTCATTTTGGCAAATCTCAATCTCCGTAATTTCTCAAATATTATTTAGAATGACCTCTGGCCATGACAGATTCACTGTAGCTAATTTCCCCTCCCAGTGTAAGCAACAACAAAAAGATGAAACGTTTTTAGACACTGCACCTCAGATAGAGGAAATAATAGGAAGAAGCTCTTTTATCAACCTAGTTTTCTGCTTAGGGGTAGCTCTAGATCATGATACTAGGGTGATCCCTCCACACAAAGCATGTGAGTATTGCTGAGATTTAAAAAAAAAAAAGATAATCAGGTTTGAGAGCCTGAAACAGAAATTAAAGGGCAGAAAACAAGAGATGGTTTAGTTATGAAAAACTCCAGGAATCTGCATATGGATATAAGTAGTGAAAGCTGCTCAGTGATGTCCGACTCTTTGCAACCCCATGGACTGTAGCCTGCCAGACTCCTCTGTCCATAAAATTCTCTAGGCCAGAATACTGGAGTGGGTAGCCATTCCCTTCTTTAGGAGATCTTCCCAACCCAGGGATCAAACCCAGGTCTCCTGAATTGCAGGCAGATTCTTTACCATCTTTACCAGGGAAGTCCATTATGGATATAAGTAAGAAATCTAGTTATCCACTTCAGGAAGTCAAGGAAAGAAGAGCAGAGAGGATATAACAAAGAATTGAGCTGAAAAAAAGAAATGAAAGAGTATATGGAAGAAAGAAGGGAAAATTCAAAAAGAACATTGTTGATTTTTTTTACAGTATCTATAAAAAAGTATCTATTGATCAAGGAAAAAAGATTATAAATCAACAATATACTGAGGGACTGAGCAGACAGCACTATAGATTCCACAACAGTAAAATTTTAAGGATATATTATAAACAGTTTTACTCCAACAAATCTGACAAAATTTAAGAATATATTGAAATTGAATTGTGAAAAACACAATTACCAAAACAGACCCAAGAAGAAATAGAAAACATGAATAGTGCCATATGTATTTTAAAAGATGAATTTTTATAGTATAAACCCCTTCCTACAAAAAAAGTCTTCAGACATAGATGACTTCACTAGTAAATTATAGGAAATAATATTAATCCTACACAAATTATTTCAGATGATAGAACAGGAAGGAAAACTTCCTCAGTAACTATACAGCCTTGGATACGAGAAAAGATGACTGAGACTCAACAGGGTACACTCATGTAATGTTTTACTAAAGGTAATAGACTTGTTAAACAGATGAAATAAATAACAGGCAAACATCACATTCAGCACAGCTAACCTTGGCCCTTCTCAGTTACACAAGACAACTTTATCTTCCAATTTTGAATCATCATGTATATGTGAAACAACTTAGCTTAAGGGGATGCAGAATCTCAATCAAAGAGAACTTTTTTACATTCTTCTAACACGTAACTAAAACCATGTTTCATGATAATGCTCAATATCAGGAAGCAAGAATACATAAAAACAGTACAAAATAACAACAGTTAAATGCTGTTAAAAAGGCATAAAGTGTCCCTGATCTACTTCATACCCTAACATAGCATTCTATTAATCACTTAATAGTACATTTATTTCAAGTTTAATCAAAAGTTAGCACTAAGACTTTGGGTTGCCCAGGAGATAAACACAAGTTTGCAGCAGGCAAACGGAGATCAACTGTGTTTGCATACAACTTGCTAACTCATGTTACGCAGCCAGCATCACACTGATATCATAACTAGATAAATATATTACAAGGAAAGACAATTATATGCCAATATGCTTCATGAACACAGATGCAGAAATCATTAACAAAATTTCATGCAGTTGAGTCTAGCAAAGTATAATCAATATAGCAAATTAGAACCAAGTGACATCCTAGAAATTCAAGGATGATATGACATTTCAAAATAAATTAATGCAATTTTCTATATAAATAGCATAAAATAATAAAGGAAAAATTTTAGATTTTCATCAACTATAACTTAACAGATGCACAGAAATAATCTATAAAGATTTATATGTCTTAAAGATGTATAGAAATAATTTGAAAAAATTAAACACTAATTCATAAAAACAAAAGAAAATCTCAGCAAATTAGAATGGGAGTATTTCTTCATTCAGATTAAGGACATCAAAGAGAAATCTACATAGAGCATTATGAGTTCATTTCAGTCACTCAGTCATGTCTGACTCTTTGCGACCCCATGGAGTGCAGCACGCCAGGCTTCCCTGTCCATCACCAACTCCCAGAGTTTACTCAAACTCATATTCACTGAGTCAGTGATGTCTTCCAACCATCTTATCCTCTGTCATCCCCTTCTCCTCCCACCCTCAATCTTTCCCAGCATCAGGGTCTTTTCCAGTGAGTGAGTTCTTCATATCAGGTGGCCATAGTACTGGAGCTTCAGCATCAGTCCTTCCAATGAATATTTAGGACTGATTTCCTTTAGGATGGACTGGTTGGATCTCCTTGCAGTCCAAGGGACTTTCAAGAGTTTTCTCCAACACCACCATTGAAAAGCATCAATTCTTTGGTGCTCAGCTTTCTTTACAGTCCAACTCTCACATCCATACATGATTACTGGAAAAACCATAGCTTTGACTAGATGGACCTTTGTTGGCAGTGTGTCTGCTTTTTAATATGCTGTCTAGGTTTTCTATAGCTTTTCTTCCAAGAAGCAAGAATTTTAATTTCATGTATTTAATTTCATGGCTGCAGTCACCACCTGCAATGATTTTGGAACCCAAGAAAATAAACTCTTTCACTGTTTTCATTGTTCCTCCATTAATCTGCCATGATAAATAGTGATGGGACTGGATGCCATGATCTTTGTTTTTTTAATGTTGAGTTTTAAGACAGCTTTTTCACTCTCCTCTTTCACTTTCATATCTAGTGCCAAAACAGTGAATACCTTTCAAGATCAGGGAATGGAAATTTAGACCTCAATTCTTAAAAGAGTAAGTTTGTAGTGAATAATATATGTAAATCTAAAGTAGAAATATTTTGTAGAAACACACACAAATGAGTGCAAATAACATTTTGTAGAAATGGTGCTATTGTAGAAATTGGTATTTTAGTAAGATTTGCTGTCTAGTTATTAACAGTACAACAGTGTTAACTTCTTATTGTTGATAGTGTTCTATTATTATGTAGACTGCATTAAAGTCATTAAAGAAAGAGGCCATTAGACTGAAATAGTTCTGATACGTTCATTGTTTGTGTAAGAACATGGAACCCAAAGTCAGTGCACTCATTCCCAAGAAAACCAAATTTAAGAGCAACCAATCACAACAGCCAACTAGCCTTTCCCAAATAAGGTAACTTTAAAAAACTAAAGCCAATCAAATTATTTCCTTACTTTGCTTCCCTGTCTGCTGTATATAAACCTTTCTCCAGCTCCTCTTAACCTAACCCCTTTCAGTCTGGCACGGCCCAATTCAAAATAATTGGGTGTTCAAGTAAACTCTAGAAAAAATGTACTTCGGTTGATTACTTAATAGAAGATACCTTGGGGAAAGCTGGGTGAAGAGTGTGTGAAAATTCTCTGTGATACAGTTGCAACTTCTTGTGTGGCTGTAGTTGTTTCAAAGTAAAAAGTTAAAATGAGAGCATCTTGTCATTATACCTGCCCATTCCTCCCCTCTGGTCCTTTGTAAAGCACTGGGTAACCCATCTGTTCTGGAGGTTGCACTGTCCACATCAAATTTTGGACTTGAGTTTAAAGCAGGCAGGGTTTACAGCGTTCCTGTTAGTGTTGCTCATCGTAAGTTTGTGGGTTTCCCTGATGGTTCAGCTGGTAAAGAATCCCTTCAATGTGGGAGACCTCAGTTCAATCCCTGGGTTGGGAAGAGCCCCTGGAGAAGCGAAAGGCTACCCACTCCAGTATTCTGGCCTGGAAAATTCCATGGACTGTATAGTCCATGAGGTCACAGATGGTTGACACAACTGAGAAACTTTCACTTTCACATCATAAGTTTGTAATATTTAAACATGATGTGAAATACCTCTAGAGAAAAGGAGAGTGCATCCAGAGAACTATCTAGAGAGTAAAGATACTATAAAACACCAAAATATTTTTTTCAGTCACTTTTTCTTTAACTAATAGTCTAATATTTTATAGACATTCATTTTAAGTATAGAATAAAAAAGAATAACTTAAAATATGAATGGTTTACTTTAATATCAATTATTTTTATTTCAAACTCAGAACTCATTTTAAAAATCTTGGTTACAATTGCAATAAAGCCCTTTAATTATAAAGGAATGCATCTATCCCTATCTCTCAAAAATAAGAAATGATATCTGAAAAGCAATGTATTTGTATAGCATTTAAAATATATATTGAAGTAGCTTTCCTATAAAATACCCAAGTTTCATTGTATATATTTTCATTTCCTTCTTTTGCTGAACACTGAACTTTGGAGCGTTCAGGGAATGAAAATGACTCGACTCTTCCTGAATCTGACCTGTGTCTTTGGGACTTATGATTTTTAGTGTGTCCACAAAGGTCAGCCAGCTCTTGCTGTTGTGAATCACATTTATGTTTATGCTCAGTCATTAAATGGCCTCTTTTAGTTTGTATCTGTTCAGCCCAAATAATTCTATGTTCAGCTATGGGATAGACTGATATTCTTATTATAAATTCAAAATTTTATGTTTTATTCAATGAAAATTCCATCTCCTTAGACATAAAATGGATAGTTTTATATGTTTGCCTTCTATAGCTATACTAGTTACTGTATGCATTAAAAATTTTTTTGAATCCCTTGGACAAATTTTTATAATCAAAAGACCAATATTTTCTGTGCAAATTTAGTGGAGTGAGTTCCTACCTAAATAGAAAAATACTTCTACATGACATTGTAGTTAACAACAATGAATATCTGCTATAATGTCCCATATGTGAGCCAAGGTGAGCAGTGTCAATGGCTTAAAGCCTATAAGATCCCAAAGTGATTATTTTCATTTCATAG
Organism: Oryx dammah; assembly: GCF_014754425.2. Classification (NCBI taxonomy): domain Eukaryota; kingdom Metazoa; phylum Chordata; class Mammalia; order Artiodactyla; family Bovidae; genus Oryx; species Oryx dammah. Next base: position 10,413,158 of record NW_024070189.1, read on the forward strand.
TTTATTATCTGTGGCATGTGTATTTTAGCAACTTAGTGTTTACTTTTAGACCAACCAATGATAGAACATGCATGCTGAGTTTTTTAAATTTTAATTTTCTACGGTCTAATATTTTTCACTGTAGACAGGTAAGGAACAAGTTCAATAAAATAGATAATAATCACAAAAGAACAAGAGGAATCACAGCCAACTCTGGGCCCAAAGGTCTCTGGAGCAAATTCCACACTGAATAAGTCAATATATTTGAATGTGATACTTGATTTAAAAATCATTTCTGGTAAGCCCGCAGTATTCTTTAAAATATTATCTCCCCTTTTACCAAAACATACCTATGTGCAAAATAATGACAACTATACTTAGACACTTAGTTTGAATACTAATTATTTGTGGGTTCATTATACAACTGCTTCGTATTCTTCAATGTCTGCCTTGGTCTAGTAAAGGACTACACTGCATGGTACACACCACATACAGGGAATTAGGACAGTTCTTTTTCACTTTTATGTCTCAGGCAGGTCAACTGCAGATCCCAGAAGAATAATTTAAAATCTCTATCTTACTGTAGTTTCTTGGCAGAATGCTCTTGGGGGTGGTATTTGGGAGTGGAATGCATGAAGCTTGTAAATTAAGCTTGATAAATTAAGAAAAATAGTACTAATCTGTTTTCTTAGAAAAAGGTATTGTAGAAAAGTAAAGCAATGCAAAATGTTTTTCTCTTAATAAAGTATAAGATGAAAATTTAGAGAGAAATTCATCTTATGAAATAAAATTTTGAGTAGAAATATAATTGTATAAAAACTTTCATAATAAATTTGAATAATAAAAGGAAATATATTAATGTTCATAATAAATTTTGAATTAACATAATAACAAAAGTTATATGAAATTATACAATCCTAAGTATACCCTAACAAATAAAAATTTATTTTATAATAATTGTGCCTAAATTTAAAATTATATTAAATATTAGTTTATTGAGAACAGAACTTTGAATATTACTCCCATTTAATGTTTTTTACTAGTATACACCATGTATGTATCATTAAAGTTATTTCTGTATAGTATGGTAAGAATTGAAGATTTACAGAGCTATAAAATTAACTTGACTAATTATCCTGATGATTTAAAATAGTATTTTAAAGTTTTAGTTGGTTGACAGTTTAGACTAACCAAACTTAATTGTCAAGTTAGTTAGAAACTTGGAGAATTAAAGATCTTTTAAATATAAACAGAATGATAAAATTCACAGCAATTTTGTAAAAAATATTTAAGTATCTTTTTACTTATGCATTTATCTATACTGCCTTTATATTGTTTTTAAATGACTTATTAATTATATATAAAGCTGAAGAATTAAAAATTGAGCAGAAAACATTTAAATACATTTAAATCTTATCTTTATCATTTAATTTTATCTTTATCACTTCTGACCTCACTGTGAAATTGTAGAATTTCTTCTTCAAGGCTCATCTGTACTAAACTATTGACAGAGTCTGAAACCATATGTTTTTATTTGAGGATACTACTTACTTTTATTAAAACTTTAACTGATTTTGAAGTAATGTTTATTCTGCTAACATAGAATTTCTGTGATGGTTGTTCTTTTCTGTGATCTGTCCCTCTACTCAGCCAGAAAAAAAGAAAAAATTGATTTAACAGTGAAATTAATGTGAACTATTCTTTAGAGAATTTATATCGAGTCTTGCAGATCCCTGGTGACCATTTAGTCACATAATGGTGCTATTTACTCAAAGTAATTCAACAACTTAAAAGAGCCTGCTGAATTTTAAGTCAATAACTCCACAAGTAAATACACACATATTTGTGTCTTTACTTTTTAGGCAAAAATGAAAAGTTGAAAAACCAAAATGGTTGCCTACAGTTGATATATTTAGATGTTTTACAAGTTATATCAAACTGCCAAACAACAGAAATTGAAAAACACTGTTCTCAAACAGTTAATTAGGATTTATTTGTGTGTGTTTTCCCAAGGAGAGGTACTCTTTCTGCTCAGCCAGTTGCCTCTATACTCTGAGAATCTCTGAACTAACTTTCTGTAATGAATTTCTCAGTCTCTTTGATGCTCACAGCAAGAATTTTGCACTAAATTGGACAAAATAGCAAATCCAGACAGGGCAGGGCAAAGGAGCTGCAGTCACAGTTCAGAACAGCTCTGAAGACTACCACTCCACCTCCCTATTTATCTCTGTCACTGAAATTCAAAAACTGCTGTGTTGGTTAGGAAAGGCCAAGGAGAATTATCTGCTGATTTATATCATCTGTACTCGTAATAAACTGAGAAATTACACCACAAAAAGCTCCGATAAGTAAGAGAAGCCTGGATAGCTCCTCTCAGTAATGAATAATCTATAAGTTCACATCCTTCTGAATCATGGAATGCTTATCAAGCAATACCGCCACAGTCACTGTTGAGCCCAGTGTACACCAGCTTTCAGGCAGACAGGATCTAATTGGAGTGCCTTGAGCTAATTTCTTCCACTGATTTTCCACATTTCATAGAGTGAGCTGAAAACAGACACACGGCACAGAAAAGCAATCAAATATGCAATCGGAAATCATTTTAATGTTACTCAAGGCGACACGACCATATGTTCTGGTTTACTAGTGTTCAACTGTTATTCCAGAATCCCACCTTGTTCACCAACTCTTGTCTTAGACAAATGTAGCATGATTTAGACACCTACCCAAAAGACAAGACTGTATTTGCAAATATTTTTATTTCCTTTTAATATATTGATATTTTCTGAAATGTTTGTAGAGAAATCATATAGACCCACATTTAAACAAACCAAATGGATATCACACATCCAAGTAGGTGACTGCTCAAAATTATCATATTGTAGGAGTGTGTTGATAGTAGGATTCAGGTCAAATGATGGACTAAATATGTACTATACTATTGCTCAAAACTTATGGCTTTTCTTTACATTTATCATTTCCTACAAATTCCCCCCAAAACACTAACTATAAAAGTAAAGAGAATTATTTATATAAAATATTAAGTGTTTCTCATCACCTAGGGCAGCATAAATTAAGTTACTGAGTTGGCCAAAAATATGTTCAAGTTTTGCCGTGAACGTTCTTATGGAAAAACCCAAATGACCTTTTTGGCCAACCCAATAAAAAGTATACAAAGACATGATCAAATGACAAGTATCCTTGCCTGACGTTCCAACACAGGGTATCCATTAAGATAAAGTAATAAACTTACTTTTTAAAAAATTATCTATTCATAGGTCTCATCCACCCTAAGAAACAATTTGTAAACTGAAAGTAAAAAGTTTTTGGTAATAATTGGCTACAGTGTAACACTTGGATTAAATAAAACAATTACCAAATTTTAATAATTCCATGATAGTCTGTATGAAAAAAGAAAAATGTGGTTTTAGAATCTAAGAGCAGCATGTGACAGTCTGTCTGGATGGTCACCTGGTAGAATTGATACTTTGAGCAACATCGCTGTCAGAAGTAGGTCTGTCCCTTCAGGGACGATGGGACCATCAGATCATCACTATCATACCATCATATTTACTTGCTCTGTTTCCACACTCACCCTGTGATAAAATGTCCCATATAGCTTTACCAACTAGCTCTTTTTATTATCTCTTATGAGTTGAGTTAGGATTTTGTGCCTCTAAAACTCATAAGATATAAATGGTAGATACCCATTTTGTGCTTCTAAAACTCATCAGGTATAGATGATAGATACTCATCTATCACATCAAGATTCACCAAAGAGTCCCAGCTGGGTAACATACAGCACATTCTAAGTAGTGTGCATGACACTCTCACTTTTTGTGTATAAATATACAGAACCCTGACTTTTTGTTTTATTGTAATACTGATTGCAAAATGTTCAAATAATACAGAAATAAAAAACTAAGAACCATCAAAACATAGTACCATTAATTTCTAACTACATAAACCTTCACATGCATATGAACTCATACTTAAAAATGTGTAGACTCTAGGTATTTGTCATACCTATTAGCTGTCTGTTCCTCCTAAAGCAACATAGATATAAATGTGCATGGCATTTTTAACAGCTGAATAACATTTCCTTGTATAAAAAATATTACTAACATAAAAATAAGTGAATTTGAAATTTTTAGTTTGGGGTATTTTTTTCCCATTTGGAAGTTCTTCTTTGTAGATTATGTCAGGATTATAACTATAAAAAACTTTGTTTTTAGTCTGCAAATATGCATGTTTACATACTCATTGAAGGAAAGCTCCATGCTTTGTACTTACTGCTACTGCTAAGTCTGCTGCTAAGTCACTTCAGTCGTGTCCGACTCTGAGCGACCCCATAGAGGGCAGCCGTCCCTGGGATTCTCCAGGCAAGAGCACTGGAGTGGGTCGCCATTTCCTTCTCCAATGCAGGAAAGTGAAAAGTGAAAGTGACGTCGCTCAGTCGTGTCCGACTCTTAGCGACCCCATGGACTGCAGCCCACCAGGCTCCTCCGCCCATGGGATTCTCCAGGCAAGAGTACTGGAGTGGGGTGCCATTGCCTTCTCCAGCTTTGTACTTAGCTTATGTTTTTATAGAGATTGTTTCTATGCCTTGTTTGAAAAAAGAAAAATGAAATAGTGATAATATTTTTTAAGTATGTCAAGTGAAATAAACAAACACACAAAACACACATGCAAGTTTTTCATTTTAGAGTTTTGCGGGTGAGAAGTCTGGTAAAACTCTCACCAGGCTAATAGCAAAGTGTCAACAGGGCTGTTTTCCCGTCTGGAAGCTGTATGGGATGATATATTTCATTATTCATTTAGGTCATTGGCTGAATTCAGTTCAGTAGTACTGTAGGAATGAAGTCCTTGTTTCCTTGTAGACTGTGAGAGTCATCCTCAGGTTTTAGATGCCACCAACATTCCTCATCTCATGTTCCTGCTCCTCTGTCTTCAAAACAGTCACAGTGGGTTGAGTCTCTCTTATGCTTCAGATCTCTCTTGCCTCTTCTTCTATTAATACCATCACATCTCTTTGAATGACTATTCTAGTTTCCTCTTTGGCTTTTTTTTATTATTATTATTTTTATTGAAGGATAATTGCTTTGCAGAATTTTGCTGTTTTCTGTCAAACCTCAGCATGAATCAGCCATAGGGATACATATATCCCCACCCTCTGGAAACTCCCTCCCATCTCCCTCCCACCCCACCCCTCTAGGTTGATACAGTGCCCCTGTTTGCGTTTGCTGAGCCACACAGCAAATTCCCAGTTGGCTATCTATTTTACATATGGTAATGTAAGTTTCCAGGTTGCTCTTTCCATACATCTCACCCTCTCTTCCTCTCTCCCCATGTCCACCCCTTTTGCTTTTAAGAACCACGATTATACAGGATTAATCTGCTTCAAAGACAACAGATTAACAATCTTAATTCCATCTGACTTTGCTGTGTAAACTGTCCCTGGTATCACGCTAGGGGGTGAAGATTTGTGGAGCTACATCCTTTCCTCCACACCCTGCTTGCCACTATTCCCAGTGGTTTTGTGCTTCCTGTACCAGAACCTTGGCCTTTATAGATTAGAGATGTTGTTTTCCAGAAGGAGGATATTTTTGACAGTTTACAAGACCCTTGTAAAGATCTGAGCCACGGGTTACTGCTTGGTTACTGCCAAGAAGCCAGCAGGCGGGACAGGGCGCCGCTTTTGACTGTAAATGGATAAGTACAGCAGGTTTAGTAGGAGAATATCATTGCCTCAGGCACGTGAGGGCTGAAGGTCTGATCAGGCAGATCTAGCTGAATTGCTGGATGCGAATGGTGGTTTAGTCGCTCAGTCGTGTCCGACTCTTTGCGACCCCATGGACTGCAGCCTGCCAGGCTCCTCTGTCCATGGGATTTTCCAGGCAAGCGTACTGGAGTGGGTTGCATTTCCTTCTCCAGGGGATCTTCTTGACCAGGAATCGAAGCCAGGTCTCCTTCATTACTGGCAGATTCCCGACTGAGCTGCAAGGGAAGACTTAGATAAGAATGAGAGGAGTCAAACTGTGTTCAGTTCAGTTCAGTTCATTTCAGCCGCTAAGTCATGTCCAGCTCTTTGTGATTCCCATGAATCGCAGCACGCCAGGCCTCCCTGTCCATCACCAACTCCTGGAGTTCACTCAAACTCATGTCCATTGAGGTGGTGATGCCATCCAGCCATCTCATCCTCTGTCGTCCCCTTCTCCTCCTGCCCCCAATCCCTCCCAGCATCAGGGTCTTTTCCAATGAGTCAATGCTTCACATGAGGTGGCCAAAGTATTGGAGTTTCAGCTTCAACATCAGTCCTTCCAGTGAACACCCAGGACTGATCTCCTTTAGAATGGACTGGTGGGATCTCCTTGCAGTCCAAGGGACTCGCAAGAGTCTTCTCCAATCCCACAGTTCAAAAGCATCAATTCTTCGGTGCTCAGCTTTCTTCACAGTCCAACTCTCACATCCAAACATGACCACTGGAAAAACCATAGCCTTGACTAGACGGACCTTTGTTAGCAAAGTAATATCTCTGCTTTTCAATATGCTATCTAGGTTGGTCATAACTTTTCTTCCAAGGAGTAAACATCTTTTAATTCCATGGCTGCAATCACCATCTGCAGTTAATGTCAAATTGTGTAGGATGCTGCAAAAGTTGTTCTTAGATAGGGAAACTTTTTTTAAACAGTAAAAACTTAAAAGATAACTAAAACTATTTTCAAGGAAGAGCTGGAGCATCAAGATGTAGCCTGTAATATTTTTGAATAAACGCGAATATTAAACTAAATTATAGAGATAATTAATAATATCCAGATACTTTCTCAATACATGCTGGGATGCCATACAGGTAATAAAAATGAAAATAAATAGGCAAATTGCCCAGTCTAGCAAATATATTTGAAGCAACACTGAGGGATTAAGAATAGTTCTCTAAATGATATGTTAGTGAATAAGGAAAACACCATTACCCATGGAGAGCAAAACACATACACAAAAAAGCTCTTTTTTGGTAATATTCCCAGGAAAATCCATTGGTAACAATCAGAGAAAAATTTTATAGGGTTTTTCTGTGTCACAGACAATTTACTGGCATTAGTCTAACTAAAGAGAATGATTAAAACAAGCTAAGACAAATTATCTTTCATTTTCTTGGCCAACATTTCTATAACATGTTCCTCTTTCAATTATTTATCAGTGGGGGGAAAAGTAATATGCAAGCTTTCCATACTAAAATTCAAAACTTTTTTGAAGCTTTTTGTAGAAGTATTGGTGAAATAATTTATCACTGTAAATCATGTTTACAACTCACATATAAGAATATAATTTTTTTACATTAAGGATTGTTTTGGAATTTTAAAAAATCTGAGTCAGATGATCAGCTATGGTCATTATTCAGGGATCTATTTACAAAAAAAAAATGCTATGTTATATCAAATTTAAAGTTTAACTTTGAAAATTGATCCTGCAGTCCTATTCTCACTTTGTCAGAAGAAATGATGCATGTCATTGATTTGATTAGACTTTCTTCATAAAAATATAAACGTAAGTTGTTTAGTCACTAGGTCACATCTGACTCTTGTGACCCCATGGACTGCAGCCTGCCAGGCTCCTCTGTGTGTGGAATTTTCCAGGCAAAAATACTGGAGTGCCTTGCCATTTCCTTCTCCAGGGGATATTCCCCATCCTAGGGTCTATCCCATATATCCTGCATTGGCAGGAGCCACCAGGGAAACCCTAAAATATAAGTTGAAGTATGGATAAAAATAGAATAATGTTATACTAAGAGCACAGACTACAGAACACAGTTGCCTCAGGTTGAGCCCTGAAGGCTGGTGTTATGGGTACAAGAGTTTCTTTCTTTGGTGGAGGAGGATAAAGTAAAAACAAACAAAAAAAATAGTTAAAGGAAAAAAACTTTGTACTAAGAACCAAGGAAGATAAATAATAACAATGTTTCTCTGCTAGCATGTTTGAAATTTTTTTATTAATGTTTTTTTCTCCCCATAATTTTTATGTATTTTTTAATTTATTTCTTTTAATTGGAGGCTAATTACTTTACAATATTGTATTGGTTTTGCCATACATTGACATGAATCCACAACGGGTGTACACGTGTTCCCCATCCTGAACCCCCCTCCCACCTCCCTCCCCATCCCATCCCTCTGGGTCATCCCAGTGCACCAGCCCCAAGCATCCTGTATCCTGCATCGAACCTGGACTGGTGATTCATTTCACATATGATAATATAAAAGTTGCAGTCTGTTGACACCAACACCACTCTTGACCCTGAACCAAAGTAATTGCAGCTTTTCCATCTGAGTTAGACACACTCAGGGCATAGATACCAAGAGAGACAGAGAGAAGATAAATATAGTGTACAGTACAGAACATAAATGTAATACAATGCATATTGAGTCCATTTCATTCCTATTAAATGTATTCAAAGCTAGAAAATAAAGGAGCCTAATAAAAAGCATTTTTTATAATAGAGAAAAAGTTAAAAAAACAACAGATTTTCACATCTCTTCTCATTTTCTCCAACTACTCTCTCTTTCAGTGTACCCAGTGTTTGTTTGAAAATTAATAGATTAAGTTCCTTCTTTGTAGGGAAAATAAAGCCTTAATAGTTACACAACTATTATTTCCATTGCACAGAATTGAAGACGATAGCATTTTTGTCCCCCCTGAGTTAGTACCACTGTAATTCATTATGAGATATAGACTGTGTCATTTAAAGGGAATTCAGTACGTTTCAAATGAATTATTATGCAAAGCACAACTTCACAGAACACAGAACAAAGTGAAACAAAACAAAAATGTATACGCATAGAGATGTGTCTTGGTGATGTGAGTCTCTATCTGAAAGTCTCAATAGATAATAAAACAATGTCTTAGTAAAGAAGAAATACTAATTCTAATTTTTAAAAAAATTTCAGGTTGTAAATTTGATGATTTGGGGCAAATTTGAGGAGACAGTACTTCGAGGAAACAGCAAGAGTGAGGGAGAAAACCCCATGGCCATACACTGACAATCAGGCTGACTTGGAGCCTCAGAACCAGAAATTGTGGACCCACAGGGAGTCCACGGGAGCAGAGCCCTAGCTGATACTCACAGCACTCTCAGATCTGGATGACTCAGCTCCAAAATTATTTTCTGCTAAAGATCAGAGCCTGAAGGTGAATTTATGGCAATGTGAGGTCATTTTTTCCAAGCCTGAAAGAGAAAAGAGCTTGCTATGCTGAGGTGAGGTAGAAGATTGAGACTCAAAGTGGATGTTCGTACAGAAAGCAGACTTGTGTCTCCCTCTGTTTAGGAAAGTTGGTGTCAGGAGATAAACCCAGGTAATTTTTAAGGATTCTGGATGAAGATTTTTAAGGATAAGGATGAAGAAAAGGGCTGTCTGTATACCATGTACAACTCGAGGAGATATATAAAAAGCAAATAAAGCAAAACAAATACATTTTAAAAATTCACTCTCTACACAACACCACCACCTTTTCCTTTTCAATCTGAAATAACATGGAAGAATATTTCCAAGTAGTTTGCATCTACCGGACCGGGGTGGAAGCAGAAAAGTAGGCATGAGGATACCTGTCTAATGGGCAGAGGTAGCCGCAGTCACACTGACATGGTGACTGGAGATCAAAGGTAAGACAGTTTAGCTGCTGGTATGTACATTCCCTGCCCACCTCATCAGCTTCCAAGCTAGAAAGAGAGGAGGAAAAGTGGAGGACAGTGGAAAATACTGAAATGACTGAGTGTCTAACCATTAGACTAGAGGCGGGGGAGCCGGGAGAGGAAGGCAGAGACAGAGACAGCGAGCACCTGCTTTTACCTAAGTGAGCACCAGTGTTTTTCAAAAAAAGTAGAAATTAGGATGAAATGCCTAAGGGCATTTATGAGAAACAATTCCTTACTTTGGCAGTTCCTGTTTGCAGACGACAAACTTTGGGCCTGTTCTGCCAGTGAAAACACCTCAATCCAATAATGGTACATTATTGCACATCTTATATAATATAACGAAACATCTTAGATAATATAAAGTTGGTAGCATTATATGACAGCAGTACTAACAAGTTGTTCCTCATGTTTTAATGCTTGGACAAAATAAACTACTCAGCAAGTATGCCTAAAAGAAGGAGAAGGAGACAAAATTGGAAGTAGTTCGTCAGTATTTAAATATTGGGATAGGGTAACTTAAGAGATGGTGGAAATGGCATCCATGTCAGCTTGAGTAAAAGAAAACGAAAAAAAAAAATATAGGATAGACCTACCTAGACTTCAGTTATTAACCTCTTAGAGGGAGAGGGATTAAACCAGGTGATTTTTCAAAGTACAATGTAGGACTGTCATTCTATGTTCTCTGATGTCAGAATGCAATTCGGAGCTTTTGAAATACATTAGAAAACCCAGTATAACTTGCTGTCTCCTGGGCCACAAGCCGACACGAGCCTTATGAAAGAAAGTATCAAGGATGGCATTCACTAAGGATGCAAAACTCACCCAAAGAAACAGATGAAAGAGGGACTAAGATAGTGAAGGACGTATTAGGAAGGGAAGTAAATGGCGGAGACATAAAAAGCTCAGGCAGAAACAACCTGAATTAAGACGGTGTATATATAAAGGAGTAGTGCTTATCTGGTTTTATCCAGTTTAGATACCTGAATTTGAATGTTCATTGACAAGTAGGTTTCAGTTATAGAACAGGAAACTATCAAACTGGTCTCTAGAAGAACTTCTTGCCAGAGTACTGCAAAGAAAGGTTTATTGAGAATATCTGAAATCCTAGAAATAAATTATGTGTATGATAAAATACATACACGTATCTGGGGACACTGGTATCATTAATCCTTCAGATAAATATTTATGAACACCTGCTGTGAACTAGGCACAAGGCCATATTCTGAAAATAAATTAGTAAACAAGGAAAATACAGTCTTTCTCTTCTTGAGACATACAGTCATTGCCCATCCTATGGGTCCCCCACCTTCCCCATGCTCTGCGTGCCCCAGTGGGGCTGATGGTCACAGAAAGCATCTCCCCGGCTCTCACTTCACCAGGCTCCAGTCCTGGTCCCACCACAGAGCAGTACTGGTGGGAGGTGGGAGGGACAGAGCAGCGAGGATAGTCTTTGTGCTCTTTCTGTTACACCTCTTCACTGGTTCCCACTTCTTCCAAGTGGCCACTCTCAACAGGGTCTCATAGGAGACCATGGATTCATGCGCACTCCTTTCCACGTTTTCAGGCCTCATCTGATCATCCTGGAGAGCGTTTTCCTTTTGTTCATCAACATTCCAGTTCCTGCTAGCATCTTGGTTAGCTCTATCTGTCTTCTTAGCTCTCGCCAAATTTCTATAAATTGTCATGGAGATTGTTTTCCTGACTTAACCCTAACTAATCCACTGCCTAATAGAATAATTAAACAAGATTACAGAAGGCCTAGGCTGCTAAGGACACATTTATCCATGGGGACTACCATAGTCTTAGATCTAGGAAATGTCTCTCAAGGCAACTGACATGAATGCTGGGACCTGAACATCACTGGGCTTCATGCCACTAAAAGAAAAGGAAGATTTCAGGCCTTGCAATAATAGCACCCTCAGAATTACCATTTGTGACTGTGTGTATGTGGTGAGAACACATAAATCTACTCTGCAAATTTCAGATATATGGTCGATTACTAGCTGTAATTACCATACTGCACGTTAGATACTAGAACTTACTCCTCTTAAAAGTAAAAATTTGTTTGTTATGACCAACATTTCCCTATTTCCACCGCGCCCCCCCCGCCCCGCCCTTGGAAATCGACATTCTTCTCTCTGTTCTCTAAGTTCAGCTTTCTCGGATTCTGCATATAAGTAACATCATGTAATATTTGTGAGTTTGGTTTATTTCACTTAGCATCGTGTTCCCCAAGTTCATCCACATTGTCAGAACTGGCAGTATTTTCTTTTTTTTTAAGGGTGAATAATACTTAAATATGGAATCCCCCGGTGGCTCAGCGGTAAAGAATCTCCCTGCAATGCAGAAGACTTGGGTTCAATTCCTTGGTCCAGAAGATCCCCTAAAAAAGTAAATGGCAACACACTCCAGTATTCTTGCCTGGAGAATCCCATGGACAGAGAAGCCTGACTGGCTACCGTGCATGGGGTCACAAAAGAGTCAGACATGACTGAGTGACTAAACCACCACCACTAATATTTAAATCTAGCTCTCAGGCTTCAGGAATTGTGGGCGTGTAAGACAGGACTGGATGAGTGCTTGATATATGCAGGTTAAGCAAGCGAAGGGTTTGAACGATGAGAAGTGGGTGAGGAATGGACGGGCAGGCAGCTCTGCACTTCATCTCACTGTGGAAGTAAAGAGAGGCTAACCCGCATTGGTGGTGGTGGTACTCAGTTCTGACTCTTCGGGACTCTGTGCACTATAGCCCACCAGGCCCCTCTGTCCATGGAATTTTCCAGGGAAGAATACTAGAGAGGGTTGCTATTTCCTACTCCAGAGGATCTTTCCAACTTCTCCCCATAAAATATTACGTTCTTTTCAAAAATTCATTTTTTCATTTTCTTTCCCCCAGATAACCAGATGCTTCACTCTGTCAACTCGTTCAGGTGTTAACTCAAATATCACCTACTCCCTCCTCCTTCATCTCATTTAAATCCTCAACTCCACCTAGAACTACCTATTTCTTTTCCTGGTTTTGCTTTTCCCCTTAATGTTTAGCATTAGTAATGAAGCAGATTTTTATTTTACTCTGTGTGCATTGCTTCTCTGTTCCCAGCATCAGAACACTGCCAAAAACATGTAGGAATAGTAAGAATTTGATAAGTACTTCTTTAATTGAATCCAGTTAAATTATCTCAACTCTTTTGATCCTTTTGCTTCTGACAATGATTTTATGAGCCATTATCACTAAATATTTAGCCTTTGAAACAATAAAGGACCAGAGTTCACTTTAAGTAGAATCTGCATCAATTGATTTCTACAGAGACTTTGCTTCCCTCTGAGATGTTCTGCAATATGCTGACTGACAGTCTGACCTGTTTTCCACAGGAGCAGCGTCTGTCTGGCAGCTTTGGCTGCAGCTCTGTCTGTTCTGAAATTCTCTGCCTACTTCAGGGTTATTTGCTATGTTAAGTGTGAGGGCAAAAGAAAGACACTTCTCTCATGAGGGATTAGAACTGAAAGTGAGTTGCCCTTCTTATATTGGGCCTTACATTTTCCCATAAATATTCCCTGGAAGCAATTTTGTATCATCAAGTTTGATGTATTCTCTGCAGAACAGACCCAGAAACAGAGATGTGTATGCAGACATTGTATTGAGCCATGTTCTAAAGGACAAAATTTGTGAGGGAATGCATGAGGCAGTACTTTTGCCTGGGAAATCCCATGGGCGGAGGGGCCTGGTAGGCTGCAGTCCATGGGGTCGCTAGGAGTCGGACACGACTGAGCGACTTCACCTTCACTTTTCACTTTCATGCATTGGAGAAGGAAATGGCAACCCACTCCAGTGTTCTTGCCTGGAGAATCCCAAGGATGGGGGAGCCTGGTGGGCTACCGTCTATGGAATCGCACAGAGTCGGACACGACTAAAGTGACTTAGCAGCAGCAGCAGCATGAGGCAGAGTTGGGAGGAGAGAAGGGAGGAATTGGATGCAGCTGGAACAGAAGATTCAGACGATCCCAGAGGAAATCTGAGAGGACAATGACCCTTGAGAGAAGCCGGGCATCAAGGCACAGGGGCCAGCCGAACCCAGCCCCACAGTAGCCATCGCTGGACTCTGCCACTCCAGGAGTCCAGTTCAGTTCAGTTGCTCAGTCCTGTCTGACTCTTTGCGACCCCATGAATCGCAGCACGCCAGGCCTCCCTGTCCATCACCAACTCCTGGAGTTCACTCAGACTCACGTCCATCAAGTCCGTGATGCCATCCAGCTATCTTATCCTCTGTCGTCCCCTTCTCCTGCCCCCAATCCCTCCCAGCCTCAGAGTCTTTTCCAATGAGTCAACTCTTCGCATGAGGTGGCCAAAGTACTGGAGCCTCAGCTTTAGCATCATTCCTTCCAAAGAAATCCCAGGACTGATCTCCTTCAGAATGGACTGTTTGGATCTCCTTGCAGTCCAAGGGACTCTCAAGAGTCTTCTCCAACACCACAGTTCAAAAGCATCAATTCTTCTCTGCTCAGCTTTCTTTATAGTCCAACTCTCACATCCATACATGACTACTGGAAAAACAATAGCCTTAACTAGATGAACCTTTGTTGGCAAAGTAATGTCTCTGCTTTTTAATATGCTGTCCAGGTTGGTCATAACTTTCCTTCCAAGGAGTGTCTTTTAATTTCATGGCTGCTGTCACTATCTGCAGTGATTTTGGAGCCCAAAGAAATAAAGTCTGATACTGTTTCCACTGTTTCCCCATCTATTTGCCATGAAGTAATGGGACTGGATGCCATGATCTTAGTTTTCTGAATGTTGAGCTTTAAGCCAACTTTTTCACCCTCCTCTTTCACTTTCATCAAGAGGCTCTTTAGTTCTTCTTCACTTTCTGCCAGTCCAGGAGAGGAATTGTCAAATCTCAGTGCCTCACCTCCCTTCAAACAAAGGCATTTCAGAGGGAACTACTCTGTTGCTGGTCACCATCATGCAACACGCCTGGATTCTGATGGAATGAGTCTCCTGAGGTGCACCCAACATCCCCTGCAAATTTCATGTGCATTTATGGGAATAACCAGAAACGATAAGTTAAAAGAAATTAGAGGTGCAAGAATGAACAGGATTCTTTCCTTGAAGGTAAATAAAATAATGAGTATACAATGAATAAGATGATTCTAGGTGTTATCATAATCATAAGATATAATAGTATCTTATTGCTAGATAGGAGATAATAATAACTGGTTAATACTTGTGTCTCTTCTTAGCAAAAACAAAGTTTTTTTCTGCTGAAATAGGCAGTTATTAGAATAGCATGTATTAAATAATTAATAACTATTTTTACAATCATTAATGGTAATATTTATCTTGCAGTTATTACTGTCTTATTGTACTGGTCACACACATTCACAATGAAAATTTTAAAAATATTCTAAAAGCTCACAAAGGAAAATAAGAACACAAAACCCCACTGCTCAGATGATGCTTGTTGCCATTCAGTTACAATTCTTTCAAGATGTAAGCTAGCAATCTTTTCTCAGTTTCTACACACACTGTTTATATATATATATGCATGCATACAACATTTACCCATGCTATTTTTAACATAAGATACATGTTGTTTTATATCAACTGTATTTTATTTAATATATCATGAACATTTTAATAGCTTCAGATTTGCTTATACTGTTCTACTGATTGCACATTATTCTTTTACACAGATGCATCTTTATTTCCATATTTCACAAAGTTACCATGATTCATTTCACTGATGAACTACTGCTTTTGATGTAGACAAATAACACTTTAAACTCTTTCATTTTTCCTTAAGCCTTGGGCAGGTTTTTCTAAAAGCTAGTTACTGCAGAATATGTGACAACATATTTTACACGACACATTTATAATTCTTCAATATGTTCCTCGGCATGCAAGGAGGCTTTGAGGCAGAATATATCTTTGAAGGTAATTAACACTAAACTGTTGAACCACTAAAATACATGATTATTTGTATTGTTTAAATTTTGTTGAATCCAATTTTTCATTATTAAAGTAATTCAGCAGTTGCTATCAAGTTCCCTGAGAGAGAATACACACTGCTTTAATCTTTAATCACATAAGTGAGGCTTATTAGACATAAAGTTACTTTTGCTTAATTTAAATACTTCCTTTAATAAAAATGCACAATATCATTTAAATATTTAATTCTAGTAGCTTCTCTGAACTGTGTATTGCTTTTGAAGGTGCATTAACAGGCGGAAATTAAAGACTTGGTAATGCACTAGATAGAAATTTTTAACGTTCTTTTACAGTAAACTCATTTTGTATAGTAATAAGCTTTGTCATTGCAAATGAAATGCACCACCTGCCACAATTAGTGTTATGCCTCTTATTTTTTTAGTACATCTCAGAGCTCTAGTTCAGTGGTATAATTTGCATTGTTATAGCTCAGACAAAATGCTAGAACTTGATTCAGAATATGTCTTCCATACCTGGGTCTGAGGTCATTTAATATATTAGTTACCACTTAGGTACCATGAAATTTTAAAAGAAAGCACAGGGTTGGTAAAATCAGGGGAAAACTTAATATATAAGTAGCTACATCTTTCAGGAAAGAGTACTTGACTCATATAATCTAGTGAAAAGTGTTGTTACTTAGTCGCTGAGTCCTGTCCAACTCTTTTGCAACCCCATGGACTGTAGCCCACCAGGCTCTTCTGTCCGTGGGATTTCCCAGGCAAGAATACTGGAGTGGGTTGCCATTTCCTTCTCCAGAGGATCTTCTTGGCCCAGCAACTGAACCCACATCTCATGCATTGAAATGTGGGTTCTTAACCACTGAGCCACCAGAGAAACCCAGTGAAAACTAGAACCTCATATTAAAATATAAATGTAACACAACTTATCAAGTAAATGTATTAAACTATATAAAGCTAAAGTTGTAGCAATAATAATATTCAGCCAAAGCATACAAATTACCTTTCCAACATTCTGTGGAAAAATGTGAAGAAACCTAAAAGAAATGTTCTATTGAATAGACCTGATTTTATTAATTATACCTGAGAACAGTTCTTAGTAGGTTGAATATTGCACCATAACCATTAGATTTAAGACAATGATGAGGCCAATAAAACAACTATCAAAAACATAGTAAATTATCTCTCTCGATTTTGAGGAAGGTTATTAACAGTATTTCATTCTCTATCTTGCAAATTCCATTTAAAAATCACTGTGGAACATATATGTAAATGAGAAATAAAAGTCACAAAAGCTCTGACATCTAAAGATAGAAATAGGAAACATAAGATATATAGATAAATAGAGGTAGAGACAGAGATGTGTGCTGAATTAGAGAAGCCCAACTCTGGGATAGAGCTTTCAAAGTGTGCAGATGGTCCCCTTTCAGGAAAAGACGGGGAGATAGGCGATTTTAACTGTTCCCTCTACACTGAGCCCTGGGTAGAGTAGGAAAGGCACTGGAATGGGAGTGCCTTTGCCTTCATTAACAATTGTTCCCTTGTTCACTGTGATCTTGTAGCTTTCATGGACACAAACCTCAGTGAAGGTGGGAGGTGGGAGTTGGGGGCTCCTTCCCAGTTGTATGAGGCTGTACTAGAGGTGGTGTTTATAGCAAGAGTACTTGTTTTTCTTACGAGTACCTGGCAATTATTCTTTCCCCCAATTTTTTTTTTTTTTTTTTACTTTGCTGTCATGGAGTTTCACTGTACACATGCAGATTGGTATTCAGCCTAAGACCCCAAGAGACACATCTATAGATTTCCAGAGCACTTTCTCTATGTAAT
Source organism: Oryx dammah (assembly GCF_014754425.2). Taxonomy (NCBI): domain Eukaryota; kingdom Metazoa; phylum Chordata; class Mammalia; order Artiodactyla; family Bovidae; genus Oryx; species Oryx dammah. The sequence goes on from NW_024070189.1 coordinate 10,430,589, forward strand.
TCCCTCTTTCTTCCTTTTCCATTTGCTATTACTGGTTTTGAAGATTTCAAAATGTTCAATAAATGGCTTTTATTGTCAGTTTCTTGAGAGAGATCACTAGTGTACAGTCATGAACCTGCCCTGGCTATGCAATTAGTGATGCAATCTCTCCATTAAGCAAGCTCTGCTATCTAAGCAGACAGTATTTAAGAGTCTAGTTATACTCAGAGAGAGGTGACATTGTAATTACAGTTAAATTTCTGAAGAATACTTTTACCTAACTTTGAACGTCCAAGTTTCATATGATACCTGTATTCAGTTCAGTTCAGTTGCTCAGTCATGTCTGACTCTTTGCGACCCCATGAATCGCAGCACGCGAGGCCTCCCTGTCCATCACCTACTCCTGGAGTTCACTCAAACTCATGTCCATCGAGTTGGTGATGTCATCCAGCCATCTCATCATCTTTTGCCCCCTTCTCCTCCTGCCCCCAATCCCTCCCAGCATCAAGGTCTTTTCCAATGAGTCAACTCTTCACATGAGGTGGCCAAAGTATTGGAGTTTCAGCTTCAGTATCAGTCCTTCCAATGAACACCCAGGACTGATCTCCTTTAGGATGGACTGATTAGATCTCCTTGCAGTCCAAGGGACTCTCAAGAGTCTTCTCCAACACCACAGTTCAAAAGCATCCATTCTTTGGCACTCAGCTTTCGACTCTCACATCCATACGTGACCACTGGAAAAACCATAGCTTTCACTAGATGGACCTTTGTTGGCAAAGTAATGTCTCTGCTTTTCAATATGCTATCTAGGTTTGTCATAACTTTCCTTCCAAGAAGTAAGCATCTTTTAATTTCATGGTTGCAATCACCATCGGCAGAGATTTTGGAGCCCAAAAAAATAAAGTCTGACATTGTTTCCACTGTTTCCCCATCTATTCCCAATGAAGTCATGGTCCAAATGCCATGATCTTAGTTTTCTGAATGTTGAGCTTTAAGCCAACTTTTTCACTCTCCTCTTTCACTTTCATCAAGAGGCTTTTTAGTTCCTCTTCACTTTCTGCCATAAGGGTGGTGTCATCTTCATATCTGAGGTTATTGATATTTCTCCAGGCAATCTTGATTCTAGCTTGTGCTTCTTCCAGCCCAGCGTTTCTCATGATGTACTCTGCATATAAGTTAAATAAGCAGGGTGATACCCATATTAGTCCAGGGTTTTCCAGAAAAACAAAACCAATGAGATATGTTTAGAGAGAGAGAGAGGTTATTTAGCTATAAGGAATTGGCTCACACAATTACAGAGGCTGGTGAGTCAAAACTCTGTAGCGTGGACCAGCAGGTTCAAGACATAGTAAAGCCAGTGGTGCAGGTGAAGTCCAAAGGTGGTCTGCTAAAGCTTCATTCAGGTCTTCAACTAATTTGAAGGCAATGGCACCCCCCTCCAGTACTCTTGCCTTGAAAATCCCATGGATGGAGGAGCCTGGAAGGCTGCAGTCCATGAGGTCGCTAAGAGTCAGACACGACTGAGCGACTTCACTTTCACTTTTCACTTTCATGCATTGGAGAAGGAAATGGCAACCCACTCCAGTGTTCTTGCCTGGAGAATCCTAGGGACAGAGGAGCCTGGTGGGCTGCCGTCTATGGGGTCACACAGAGTCGGTCACGACTGAAGCGACTTAGCAGCAGCAACAGGTTATCAAGGGCTATCTGATTCACCCAAAGTTTACTAATTTAAATTCTAATTTCATCTAAAACCCTCCAAGTTGACACATAAAAGCAGCCATCACAATAACATTTAATGTTAATCCCTTAGGCTTATTAAACTACTGAGAAATAGACAACTTACTGTAAAAAACGTTTGATAAGTTAACAAAGACATGCTCATTTTATAGGATGAAATGGCAAGAGTTATTGTGAGGAGGAGAAGCTGTGGGTTAAAGAAAATAGAATGGGAAATATTCAAGAGGTTGAGATAAAGGGGGAAATGGCGTATTTGTCATATTCTGTTGTTGAAGCTTGATCGAGTACCTACTGTCTGAAAGCCTTACTTGCCAGCGGCACAGAAGAACTGTGAAGCCTTGTGAGCGCTAATGACTGCAGGTACTGAGTCACATGTGAAAACCCTACAGTTACTGTCTGCGATAATTAATTAGCAGTTTAAGTCACACAAGGGCTAAGAGACTTTTTTAGCCTTAGCTTTTGGTGTAAACATTGCTAAAGAGAAAGCCATATTCCACACAGTGAGAATTAAATAATGAAACTTTGTTAAAGGAGTTCCTAATCTGCCTACTGCTTCCCTGCTGGCTCCGATGATAAAGAATCCTCCAGCCAATGCAGGAGACCCGGGTTTGATCCCTGGGTCGGAAAGATCCCCTGGCGAAGGTGATGGCAGTCCACTCCAGTATTCGTGCCCGGGAAATCCCATGGACAGAGGAGCCTGGTGGGCCACAGTCCATGGAGTTGCAAAAAGAGTTGGACATGGCCCAGCAACTAAACAACAATGACAATTCTGCCTCCCAATCCATAGCAATCAGATTTTTTTTTTTTTTGCCTTTTTTTTTTTAAATTTCCCTTATTGGTCTTAAGACAGGAGCCAAAAAATGAATGCATTCCTGACTGATTTGTGAGGAAATTTCCCTGGCTACCTTTTCTTTTTTCTCCCAGGATACTTGAATATGTAAAATTCCTGTGCTACCTTGATTCTTATCCTCCACCCTGAAAAATAAGTGCCCTATTTGGTGATTAGGAACATTTCAGTCCAACTCTGCAGTCACACTGTCTGAAATGAGGGATAGAGAACAGGACGCAGTACTTTCCCAGGGAGTCAAGGGTTACTGAGCCACCTCCATAATCACAAGGTTCTAAACACTCATTCAAACATTCTCTTTAATCTCTGAACATATCATAAAATGGCCCCTAATTCATTTGTCATTTTATTCCTTCATTTTGCATAATAACATGCAGACTATTCTTATAGCTCTCCTACTACAGTTTTATTTCGATGTTTGGAAACAACACAAAGACATATGTAAACACTGGAGTGAGTAGATGACACCACAATAAATATCAAAGAGGTCTGTTTTCATTAATCACCCATTCAAATGTGCACTTTCAGGCTTTCTGGATGAAGCTGTCTCCCACAATATGAAAACATTTAGGTAAGCGTTGGTGAATGTTATGTGCAGCCGTGTGATAACTCATGAACATTTATATGAATCTTTCATTGCCCATCCAAATAAATGCCACATTGAGCATTCAATATGTTTGAATGTGCAATCTCGCACAAAGTATCCTCTTTCTTCAAACCATAATGTTACATATTGCCTTACCATCGGGCTTTTAATATCATATTAGAATGTGATTCTGCACATATCATCTTTGGGATTTTGTGCTATGAGCCATGGGATGCTCCTATACACTGCTGTCTGGATCAGTGGACCTGCGCTGTGTTTGCGTTGCAAACAGAAGGAAGAACAGAGGTGCTTGTCACTTACATCAGTGTCTCTTACTTTGATTCTTTCAGTTAGTGAATCTCAGTGTCATTAAGGGTGATTTGAAAATTAAACACTGCAAAGCATTTCCAAAATTAACAGTTGGCTGCTTCACACAGCAAGATGAAGAAAATCCACTTCAAACTACACGTGGTATTTTTTTTTCTTCCCTTTTTATTTTCCTTTAAACCTCCAAGAATTAATTAAACAGCCTATTTTTCTAAAGCCTACCAGAGATACTGGGCTTGCTGAAGTTAGCCATTGTAAGAAGTGTCAGACATAATCTGCCTTTTTTATTATTAAATCCTGGGTTTCTTGAAAGGAATATATTGTCTTACTCAGAAAAATGTTAAGTAACAAAACTCCAACATTTGTAAGGTAAAATAGCTGTCATGTGTGTCAACATTAATGACAGTACAGAATAAACCTAATGAAACTTGAATCAACTTCATACCCTCAGAAACTACAGTTAAAAACAGGGAAAAATAAAGGTCCTAAAATTCTTATGTATGCAAAATCAAGGAATGACCAAACAGAGCAATGCCATTTTCAATCACTTTCTATAGTAGATGATACAGCGTGCCACCCAGACTCCCCCTGCAAGACTCTGCTGGAGAGGGTGTGGAGAAAAGGGAACCCTCTTACACTGTTGGTGGGAATGCAAACTAGTACAGGCACTATGGAGAACAGTGTGGAGATTCCTTAAAAAACTGGAAATAGAACTGCCTTATGATCCAGCAATCCCACTGCTGGGCATACACACCGAGGAAACCAGAATTGAAAGAGACACGTGTACCCCAATGTTCATCACAGCACTGTTTATAATAGCCAGGACATGGAAGCAACCTAGATGCCCATCAGCAGATGAATGGATAAGAAAGCTGTGGTACATATACATAATGGAATATTACTCAGCCATTAAAAAGAATATATTTGAATCAGTTCTAATGAGGTGGATGAAACTGGAGCCTATTATACAGAGTGAAGTAAGCCAGAAAGAAAAACACCAATACAGTATACTAATGCATATATATGAAATTTAGAAAGATGGTAATGATGACCCTGTATGCGAGACAGCAAAAGAGACACAGATGTATAGAACAGTCTTTGGACTCTGTGGGAGGGGGGGAGGGCAGGATGATATAGGAGAATGGCATTGAAACATGTAAATTATCATATGTGAAACGAATCACCAGTCCAGTTTCGATGCATGATACAGGATGCTCGGGGCTGGTGCACTGGGATGACCCAGAGGGATAGTATGGGGAAGGGGGTGGGAGGCAGGTTCAGAGTGGGGAACACATGTACACCCGTGGTGGATTCATGTTGATGTATGGCAAAACCAATACAATATTGTAAAGTGAAAAAATAAATAAAACTGAAAAAAAAAAGACTTGAGACTCTCATTCCTGTACCTTTGGGGAACACCAACAGCTGTGTCCCTCTCCAGAAATTTCCTTCAGCTCAAGTAAGCATCTAAACTCCAGTCGGCTGCCATCCCCAAATGGTCTCAAGGCAAGGCCACTCTAAAGGACCACCCCAATTCCAGTGATTCCTATGAAACTATGAATTATATCTTTGTAACTCACTGAAGTTCAAGTTCTCTCTTTGTCCAGTTCTAGAGTGTTTATATCTAAATATTGGTATTGAGGGCACTGCCCAAGACACCTTTTTTTGTTGCTGCTTTTTGCCCCAAACATGTTCCACTTGAAAATCTCCCACTCATGGTCTGTTTTCCCGAGTTCTGACTTAAAACAATGTGTCAGCAGTGGTCCAGGTTAATAGTTCTTAATATGAGTTGTTGAAGCTGGATGCTCTGGCAGCAAGCTGGCAAGGAAGACTCTGTCACTGGTGGTAGGCACAGTCCTACAGTTATAGCAGTGCATTTGTTAAAACCCTCACCTTTGGTGAACTGGTATCCACTCATAGGTACAGTATCTCAGGCTTTTGCGTGGCTGAGGAAAGTTAGAAGGAAATCACGCCAGGTGTCTTATAATGCATGACTTTGATGCATCCGAGAAAACCAATAAAAGGCCATGGGGGATTAATCACCGATTGAAGGTGAAGTATAAAATTCAGAGGGCCTCCTTGGCAGATTATAAAGGGACTCTTATCTCCTTCAGCTAGAGACAGGGAAAAAAACTGAGTATTCCGCCCAGGAATTAATTACAATAATAGCAGAGAGCCTTCCAGACAAGATTGAATTGTCAGTCTTTCCTGCAAAATCTGTGTCAATGATAGCTCCCTGGTTGGAAAGACTGAGAAGCTGAGGCTCGAGTTGGGGACATTTGGGTTGATGAACTCTTTATATTAACTCCAGATCCCTTAAATCATTTTGACTTGAAGAAGAGGCCTGCTCCTTCCTAATAAGGGCCTGCGTGCCTCCACCGCTTGAAAATTACTCAGTGATCACTGCCTCACAAGGAAACATAAACACCCCTCAGCACCTGGCTGTTAGCTCCCCTTTTAGATTCCAAGCTGGGGAAGTGCTGGGCAGGTGAAAGGAAGCAAGGAATTGTGACTCCCAGGGCACCTCCCAGCAGACTCCTGGTGGGCCTGCAGGACTTAGTATGCAAGGAAAGGAGCTGGGAGAATCTTACTGAGACCGCATCCTGATGGTCCTGTATCAAAAACAGTAGGACACGAGATTGGATAACAGTTCCTTAATTTATTAAGAAGGGGAGAACTGTCTTGTGATAAAGCGTTTGGCAGCTTGACAAGATCTCAAAGAACAGTGTCGAATCAATATTAAGATAGGTCTTGGAAGCTTGGAGACGGTGAAAGCCCATAATAAGTAGAGTTGAAAAGTCAAAACAGCCATGGCAGATGTGGGCAAAAGGGAATTTTAAAAATTAATAAAAATGGCCAAGCTACTGGATTATATACAGCCTGAAAACCCACCAGTTAATCGTGTCCTGAGGGAGAGCCTGGGATACTCCTCAGTTACAAAAGCAACAGTGAAACTCTGGTGCTGAAACACCATTGTCCTTGAGAAGCTCAAGGACAGCTATTGTCTGTTGGCAGGACTCAGGGCAATAAAATACTGTCATAGAACTGTGTTCTCTGCAGATAAGAAGGACGATGGAATCTTGAAAATACAGAGGTCAGGGGGCGGTCCTAAGATGGCGGAGGAATAGGAAGAGAAGACCACTTTCTCCCTCACAAATTCCTCAAAAGATCATTTCAATGCGGAGCAAACTCCACAAAACAACCTCTGAATGCAGGCAGAGGACATCAGGTAACCAGAAAAGCAGACCATTGTCTTCAAAAACAAGGTAGGAAAAAATATAAAAGACGAGAAAAGAGACAAAGGAGGTGGGGAGGGAGCTCCGTCCCGGGAAGGGAAGCCCGTCACGGGAAGGGAATTCTAAGAAGAGAGGTTTCCAAACACAAGGAAACACTCTCCCTGCCGAGTCTAAGGCGAGCCTTGGAAACACAGAAGGCAACATAACAGGAAGGAAAAACGAATAAATAATTAAAACCAACAGATTACAAGCCCAACAGTAACTCCCCCAGCGGAAAAGCCGCGCAGACGCCTGCATCCGCCACTAGCAAGTGGGGGCAGGGCAGGGAAGCGCGGGAGGCGCGGGCTGCTGTGCTCGGTAAGAAGCGGGCAGAAACGCCCCACGCGTAACCAGAGCGAACGAACTTGGGCGAGCAAACCAGACTGGGGGATAGCTACCACGCGAAAAGCTGGAACATAAGACCCCGCCAGGACTGCGCACAGAACAAAGGACGGAACGGAAATAGCCGGCTGCAGACCATCCCCCGCCGGGGACAGGCAGCCAGAACCGTAAGGGCTGGAAAGGGGCAATCGCAGCCCCGGAGAGACTTTACCTAACAAACTGCAGGCAGACTTCTTTGCTGAGACTTCAGGGGGTGCTGGACAGTCACCATCCGCCTCACAAGGAGCGCCAGAAGTACACCCAGAAAACTGAGCAGTAGAGACAGAGAAGGGGACAAGTCGCGGCGACCGCGCTTGCCAAGCTCCCGAGCTGCTCGGACCCGGGAGGGGCGCAGAGCGCAGTCCCAAACAAGTCTGTGCCTCTGAGGGCTACCTGGGTGCCAAACCTGAGCGGCTTGGACCAGGGAGGTGCGCACAGCCTGGGGCAGGCCTCGGATGGTTCCCAGCTGTGCACCGTGGAGCCAGAGCGGTTTGTGCGCCGTGGGAGGGGGCAGGTCCAGCGGGGCTGAGACGCTGTGTGCCCACGACAGTGCTATTTGTTTGTAGCATCCCCCCTCCCCACAGCGCGACTGAACTAGTGAGCCTAAAAGAAAAAAAAAAAAAAGGGTCCACCACCGCCCCCCTGTGTCAGGATGGAATTCAGACACTGAAGGGACCAGCAAACAGAAGAAGTTAAACAGAGGGAACCGCCCTACCGCCCTGGAAGTGACCCCACACGGCCCATAACATCACAGAAGGGCCAGATATATCTTCACTATTTTTACAATCATTCCTTTTTTTTTTCTTTTTCTTTCTTTTTTTTTTTCCTAACTTTTTTTTTTAATTGTTAAGTCTTCTATTTCTCTTTTTATTTCTATAACTTACTATTACTTTTCAAAAAAAAAAAAAGACTCCACTTTTTTAAGGCAAACACCATATATAGTCTTCACGTGGTTGTTGTTGGTATTTCTTTTTTAATCTTGTGGGTTTTTTTTTTTTGATTTTGTTTTTGTTTTTTTTTTCCTTATTATTATTATTTTTTTCTTTCTTCCTTCTGCTTCTTCTCTTTAATATTGTATTTTTGAAAATCCAATCTCTACTCTAGGTTTTTAATCTTTGCTTTTCAGTTTTTGTTGTCAATCTGGTACATTTCATAACCCAATTTTACCTGACAGCGAGATTACTGGCTTGACCACTCTCTCCTCCTTTTGGACTCTCCTTTTTCTCCACCAGGTGGCCTCTGTCTCTTCCCCCCCCCCCCCCATCTCTTCTATATCCAACTCTGTGATACTCTGTGTGTTCTAGATGGTGGAGAACACCTAAGGAACTGATTACTGACTGGACTTGTCTCTCTCCTTTTCATTCCTCTCTCTTACCCTCTGGGCCACCTCTGTCTACTTCCTCTCTCTCCTCTTCCCTGTATAACTCCGTGAATACCTCTGAGCGGTCCAGACTATGGAGCGCACATAAGGAAGTGACTATTGACTAGCTTGCTCTCTCCTCTTTTGATCTCACCGCATCTCATTCCAGTCACCTCTAACTACCCCCTCCTTCACTTCTCCATGTAACCCAGTGAACCTCTCTGGGTGTCCCTCAATGTGGAGAAACCTTTCATCTTTAACCTAGATGTTTTATCATCGGTGCTGTATAGATGGAGAAGTCTAGAGACCACCGTAAAAATAAAACCAAAAACCAGAAGCAGGAGGCTTAAGTCCAAAGCTTGAGAACATCAGAGAACTCCTGAATTCAGGGAACAATAAGCAACAGGAGCTCATCAAATGCCTCCATACCTACACTGAAACAAAGCTCCACCCAAGGGCCAACAAGTTCCAGAGAAGACATATCACACAAATTCTCCAGCAATACAGGAACACACCCCAGAGCTTCAATATACAGGCAGCTCAAAGTTACTCCAAAACTTTAGATGTCTCATGACCCATTACTGGTCACTCCACTGCACTCCAGAGAGAAGAAACCCAGCTCCACCCACCAGACCTCAAACACAAGCCTCCCTAACCAGGAAACCTTGACAAGCCACTGATACAACCCCACCCACAGTGAGGAAGCTCCACAATAAAGAGAACTCCACAAATTACCAGAATATATAAAGGCCATCCCAAACGCAGCAATATAACCAAGATGAAGAGACAGAGGAACACTCACAGGTAAAGGAACAGGAGAAATGCCCACCAAACCAAACAAAAGAGGAAGAGATAGGGAATCTACCTGAGAAAGAATTCCGAATATTGATAGTGAAAATGATCCAAAATCTTGAAATCAAAATGGAATCACAGATAAATAGCCTAGAGACAAGGATTGAGAAGATGCAAGAAAGGTTTAACAAGGACCTAGAAGAAATAAAAAAGAGTCAATATACAATGAATAATGCAATAAATGAGATCAGAAACACTCTGGAGGCAACAAATAGTAGAATAGGATTAGTGAAATAGAAGATAGAATGGTAGAAATAAATGAATCAGAGAGGAAAAAAGAAAAACAAATTAAAAGAAATGAGGACAATCTCAGAGACCTCCAGGACAATATGAAACACTCCAACATTCGAATTATAGGAGTCCCAGAAGAAGAAGACAAAAAGAAAGACCATGAGAAAATCCTTGAGGAGATAATAGTTGAAAACTTCACTAAAATGGGGAAGGAAATAATCACCCAAGTCCAAGAAACCCAGAGAGTTCCAAATAGGATAAACCCAAGGTGAAACACCCCAAGACACATATTAATCAAATTAACAAAGATCAAACACAAAGAACAACTATTAAAAGCAGCAAGGGAAAAACAACAAATAACACACAAGGGGATTCCCATAAGGATAACAGCTGATCTCTCAATAGAAACTCTTCAGGCCAGGAGGGAATGGCAAGACATACTTAAAGTGATGAAAGAAAATAACCTACAGCCCAGATTACTATACCCAGCAAGGATCTCATTCAAATACGAAGGAGAAATCAAAAGCTTTACAGACAAGCAAAAGCTGAGAGAATTCAACACCAACAAACCAGCTCTCCAACAAATTCTAAAGGATATTCTCTAGACAGGAAACAAAAAGGGAGTATAAACCCGAACCCAAAATAATAAAGTAAATGGCAACGGGATCATACTTATCAATAATTACCTTAAATGTAAATGAATTGAATGCCCCAACCAAAAGGCAAAGACTGGCTGAATGGATACAAAAACAAGAACCCTCTATATGCTGCTTACAAGAGACCCACCTCAAAACAAGGGACACATACAGACTGAAAGTGAAGGGTTGGAAAAAGATATTCCATGCAAATAGAGACCAAAAGAAAGCAGGAGTGGCAATACTCATATCCGATAAAATAGACTTTAAAACAAAGGCAGTGAAAAGAGACAAAGAAGGCCACTACATAATGATCAAAGGATCAATCCAAGAAGAAGATATAACAATTATAAATATATATGCACCCAATATAGGAGCACCGCAATATGTAGGACAAATGCTAACAAGTATGAAAGGGGAAATTAACAACAACACAATAATAGTGGGAGACTTTAATACCCCACTCACACCTATGGACAGATCAACTAAACAGAAAATTAACAAAGAAATGCAAACTTTAAATGATACATTAGACCAGTTAGACCTAATTGATATCTATAGGACATTTCACCCCAAAACAATGAATTTCACCTTCTTCTCAAGTGCTCATGGAACCTTCTCCAGGATAGATCACATCCTGGGCCATAAATATAACCTTGATAAATTCAAAAAAATCGAAATCATTCCAAGCATCTTTTCTGACCATAATGCATTAAGATTAGATCTCAATTACAGGAGGAAAACTATTAAAAATTCCAACATATGGAGGCTGAACAACACGCTTCTGAATAACCAACAAATCACAGAAGAAATCAAAATATGCATAGAAACTAATGAAAATGAAAACACAACAACCCTGTGGGACACTATAAAAGCAGTGCTAAGAGGAAAGTTCATAGCAATACAGGCATACCTCAAGAAACAAGAAAAAAGTCAAATAAATAACCTAACTCTACACCTAAAGCAACTAGAAAAGGAAGAATTGGAGAACCCCAGAGTTAGCAGAAGGAAAGAAATCTTAAAAATTAGGGCAGAAATAAATGCAAAAGAAACAAAAGAGACCATAGCAAAAATCAACAAAGCCAAAAGCTGGTTCTTTGAAAGGATAAATAAAATTGACAGACCATTAGCCAGACTCATCAAGAAGCAAAGAGAGAAAAATCAAATCAATAAAATTAGAAATGAAAATGGAGAGATCACAACAGACAACACAGAAATACAAAGGATCATAAGAGACTACTATCAGCAATTATATGCCAATAAAATGGACAATCTGGAAGAAATGGACAAATTCTTAGAAAAGTACAATTTTCCAAAACTGAACCAGGAAAAAATAGATAATCTCAACAGACCCATCACAAGCACGGAAATTGAAACTGTAATCAGAAATCTTCCAGCAAACAAAAGCCCAGGTCCAGACGGCTTCACAGCTGAATTCTACCAAAAATTTAGAGAAGAGTTAACACCTATCCTACTCAAACTCTTCCATAAAATTGCAGAGGAAGGGAAACTTCCAAACTCATTCTATGAGGCCACCATCACCCTAATAACAAAACCTGACAAAGATACTACAAAAAAAGAAAACTACAGGCCAATATCACTGATGAACATAGATGCAAAAGTCCTCAACAAAATTCTAGCAATCAGAATCCAACAACACATTAAAAAGATCATACACCATGACCAAGTGGGCTTTATCCCAGGGATGCAAGGATTCTTCAACATCCGCAAATCAATCAATGTAATTCACCACATTAACAAATTGAAAAATAAAAACCATATGATTATATCAATAGATTCAGAGAAAGCCTTTGACAAAATTCAACATCCATTTATAATAAAAACTCTCCAGAAAGCAGGAATAGAAGGAACATACCTCAACATAATAAAAGCTATATATGACAAACCCACCGCAAACATTATCCTCAATGGTGAAAAATTGAAAGCATTTCCCCTAAAGTCAGGAACAAGACAAGGGTGCCCACTTTCACCACTACTATTCAACATAGTTCTGGAAGTTTTAGCCACAGCAATCAGAGCAGAAAAAGAAATAAAAGGAATCCAAATTGGAAAAGAAGAAGTAAAACTCTCACTGTTTGCAGATGACATGATCCTCTACATAGAAAACCCTAAAGACTCTACCAGAAAATTACTAGAGCTAATTAATGAATATAGTAAAGTTGCAGGATATAAAATCAACACACAGAAATACCTTAATCCCTTGCATTCCTATACACTAATAATGAGAAAGTAGAAAAAGAAATTAAGGAAACAATTCCATTCACCATTGCAACAAAAAGAATAAAATACTTAGGAATATATCTACCTAAAGAAACTAAAGACCTATATACAGAAAACTATAAAACACTGATGAAAGAAATCAAAGAGGATACTAATAGATGGAGAAATATACCATGCTCATGGATCAGAAGAATCAATATAGTGAAAATGAGTATACTACCCAAAGCAATTTACAAATTCAATGCAATCCCTATCAAGATACCGGCGATATTTTTCACAGAACTAGAACAAATAATTTCAAGATTTGTATGGAAATACAAAAAACCACGAATAGCCAAAGCAATCTTGAGAAAGAAGAATGGAACTGGAGGAATCAACTTGCCTGACTTCAGGCTCTACTACAAAGCCACAGTCATCAAGACAGTATGGTATTGGCACAAAGACAGAAATATAGATCAATGGAACAAAATAGAAAGCCCAGAGATAAATCCACACACCTATGGACACCTTATCTTCGACAAAGGAGGCAAGAATATACAATGGAGTAAAGACAATCTCTTTAACAAGTGGTGCTGGGAAAACTGGTCAACCACCTGTAAAAGAATGAAACTAGATCACTTTCTAACACCACACACAAAGATAAACTCAAAATGGATTAAAGATCTAAATGTAAGACCAGAAACTATAAAACTCCTAGAGGAGAACATAGGCAAAACACTCTCCGACATAAATCACAGCAGGATCCTCTATGATCCACCTCCCAGAATACTGGAAATAAAAGCAAAAATAAACAAATGGGACCTAATTAAAATTAAAAGCTTCTGCACAACAAAGGAAAATATAAGCAAAGTGAAAAGACAGCCTTCCGAATGGGAGAAAATAATAGCAAATGAAGCAACTGACAAACAACTAATCTCAAAAATATACAAGCAACTCCTGCAGCTCAATTCCAGAAAAATAAATGACCCAATCAAAAAATGGGCCAAAGAACTAAATAGACATTTCTCCAAAGAAGACATATGGATGGCTAACAAACACATGAAAAGATGATCAACATCACTCATTATTAGAGAAATGCAAATCAAAACCACAATGAGGTACCACTTCACACCAGTCAGAATGTCTGCGATCCAAAAATCTGCAAGCAATAAATGCTGGAGAGGGTGTGGAGAGAAGGGAACCCTCCTACACTGTTCGTGGGAATGCAAACTAGTACAGCCACTATGGAGAACAATGTGGAGATTCCTTTAAAAATTGCAAATAGAACTGCCTTATGACCCAGCAATCCCGCTGCTGGGCATACACACGGAGGAAACCAGAATTGAAAGAGACACGTGTACCCCAATGTTCATCGCAGCACTGTTTATAATAGCCAGGACATGGAAGCAACCTAGATGTCCATCAGCAGATGAATGGATAAGAAAGCTGTGGTACATATACACAATGGAGTATTACTCAGCCGTTAAAAAGAATACATTTGAATCAGTTCTGATGAGATGGATGAAACTGGAGCCGATTATACAGAGTGAAGTAAGCCAGAAAGAAAAACACCAATACAGTATACTAACACATATATATGGAATTTAGAAAGATGGCAATGATGACCCTGTATGCAGGACAGCAAAAAAGACACAGATGGGTATAATGGACTTTTGGACTCAGTGGGAGAGGGAGAGGGGGAGATGATTTGGGAGAATGACATTGAAACATGTATAATATCATGTAAGAATCGAATTGCCAGTCTATGTCCGATGCAGGATATGGCACGCTTGGGGCTGGTACGAGGGGATGACCCAGAGAGATGTTGTGGGGAGGGGGGTGGGAGAGGGGTTCATGTTTGGGAACGCATGTACACCCGTGGCGGATTCATGTCAATGTATGCCAAAACCAATACAGAATTGTAAAGTAAAAAAAATAAATTATTTAAAAAAAAAAAAAAGAAAATACAGAGGTCAAAGCATCTAACCGTCAGAAGCAGCGTGGGTGCAGCTGCCATGATGAGTAGTGAAACAGGTAAGGCTGCCACAGGTGTTGCCTCTCAGAGTTTCCCTTCTGACAGCGTGAAATAATGTTACTACTACTGGCATGAGTCTCCCCCAAACACATGCTAAGACTGAGACTTGGGACTGGCTCCGTCACTACCCAGCAAGCAGAGGAAATGCAATCCTGAACAGCAGGTGGGACATTGACCTGATACATGGCCCAACCCCTCATATTCACACAGGTAGTGATCTGTGAAAACAGCCTTGGGGGAGAGAACACGTTTGCAGATGTGATGGGGGCAGAGAGACGTCAACATGGAATTCGAGTGACCCACTTGGACGCTCCTGTTGCAACTTTCCTCTGAAGTAATTGTGAAGAGACACAAGCAGGAAACCTGTCCTGGGAAAATGATGACCACCAAGAGGTTAGAACCATCATGAATGGAGGTCTGAATGAAACCACTAGGGAAGCCACCGGGACTTTCAAAGGTGCCTGCCAAGGGTGAAACGGGGAGGCGACAGTGAGTACAGGGTATGGTCCCATGACCAACAGCAATAACAGACGCTATTTGTTCAACCATCCACTGCCACAATTCCCCTGCCACCATCCTGCTAGGACCCCACTTCCTATGAGCTGATCCCAGCCAACGAATGATTATGGCAGAAACACCAATGCCTTCCAATGGGCTACTTTGTCTTCAGGATTCTCCATAGCCATGACTGAAACTCTCATAGACTTGTACTGAAGGCTGACATTTATTTTCCTTCCCAGCCCTCCTTCCTCCCCTCTTTCTTCTAAGGGTAAGCCTTGCATAACAGTCTGATGGAGCCCCCTGCCTCCTGGTATTCCTCACGGTCCCATCCTCCAGTACATCTTTTGCATGTCTAATCCTGTCTTAGCTTCTGCCTCTCAGAGGAAATGGGCTAACACATCTGTGATCCCTAAGAGAAGGGAAATGCTTGAGGTGAGCCTCATGTTTGCACTAGGTGCTGAGTGCATGCCACTTTCTGAATTAAAGTGTAAGGAATTAGAAGTCAAACAGAATACGGTTTGCTGTAACACAAAGTTGAAAAATCTCAAGAAGAAGCTAGGAAAGAATATTACTCTATAAGTCCATCCCTAGGGAGCTCAAGCACAAGATAAACAAATGGATAGCGAGATAAATAACAGAGATTCACTGTATATGGTAGACGGAGATTGACCGGAAAGGGGAACAAAGGGCATTTCCAGGATGATGGAAATGTTCTATGCTCTGATCAGAGTGCCAGCTATTGCTTAATTCATCAAATTGTACCCTTCATAATAGTACAATTCACCAAATGTCAAGTATTTTGATATATTTATTGATTCATTGATAATGAAATAAAAATGACCCTTGCCAAAGTCCACAATGGACCATGAGAGTGAATAGCTAACTCATTGTTATGCTTTTATGAATGCCTCAATTCTCATATCTAATTGCTCCTTTAAGTAGGTCTTTCTGCCTTGATCAGATAATTACTTAGGGTTGTTGGTTTGATGTTTGAGAGTGTTGAAGTCTATCTTCAAAAGACATAAACATATTAATTTATATTATTATATTTGAAGTGGAGTGAAAGTCTTTCAGTCGTGTCTGACTGTTTAGGACCCAATGGAATTCTCCATGGAATTCTCCAGGCCAGAATACTGGAGTGGGTAGCCGTTCCCTTCTCCAGGGGATCTTCCCAATCCAGGGATCGAACCCTGGTGTCCTGCATTACAGGTGGATTCTTTACCAGCTGGGCCACAAGGGAAACCCATTACTATATATAAATGTTATTAATTTAATGAGGCCATATAGTTGAGGGAAAACTCTCCATGTTTAAGATTCAGGAAGACGTGTATATTATGTGAATTCTCTAGAATTACAGGATAGCTACATAGCTGTGAATTCATTAATGTAACTTAAATGGGATAAGCCTGCTAAATAAGAAATGTGCCAATCAGAAAGGGTCAAGATTACACCAGAAATACTACATAGAAGAAACTTGTAGATAAAAGTTTTGTCAGCCAAGGAATAGACTTATGGAAAGAGAGCTTCGGCCATCAGCCTTCAAATACATTAGCCCACATCCCTATGCTGAGACAAAAGAAAAAAAAAACAGCTTTGCTCTTTGACACATAGAGCTTTTGTGTAGTGATGACAAAATTAATATGTCAGAATCACAAAATTTGGTGGCTAGATGTTGGATCATGAATAATTTACAGTAGAAGAGTTGCCACTTTGTGAAGGATTTAAGGCATGGACTGACAAAACTTTCTTTTCTAACAGTATTATTCCCATTGCTTAACCTGTTTTTATTTTCTGTGATTTTTATAGAAAAAAATATTGCTAACATTTATTCTGTCTTTAAATCTCGTATCCCTTCAGACTCTACAGACTTTGTCAGACTTTGTCTATCATGGATCTCTATCCATGATAGATGCAACTCTACCTGCCCAGTATGGATTTATCTCCTGAGTATTCATCTCTTAATGATTTATTATTAAATCTTATCTTTTGAGTCATGTATTAGATCTAATGGTGGTAGGTCTTATTTTTCTGCCAAATTTTCACTTTCTTCCTAGTAAGGGTTTTACCCATCCTCATTATGGACACATAGCGTGCAGGTAGGTCCCTACAGTACTAACTCATTGATTTGGGTCTTGGCTACAGGAACATGAAAGAACATAGTGTACAGAAATATCTGAGGGGAAGCTTAGGAGACATCAAGAGTTCCTGCCAGCTGCCTTTCTGAATGTCCCAAATAAGGCCAGCTCCCTGAGGCTGGAATCTAGAATGAAAAAACTTGTGGATCAGAACCACAGAACTTGAGCCAGGCCAATGACATCTACCATGAGCAAAAGCTAAATATATGTTGTTGTGAGCCACTGTGATTTGGGTGGGGTCACTTGTTTTTAACAAAGCTTACTAATAAAATTAATGTGCTGAATTAGGAAATAATCAAACTGAACTCTTGTGACAGCAAATTTGAACCCATTTTAGCTGATATATCACATAAGAGTGAAGAATAGGACTTCCCAGGTGCCTCAGTTGGTAAAGAATCCTCCTGCAATGTGGGAAACCTGGGTTCAAGCCCTGTGTTGGGAAGATCCCCTGGAGAAGGTAATGGCAAACCAGTCCAGTATTCTTGCCTGGAAAATTCCATGGGCAGGGGAGCCTGGGGCCTGGCAGGCTATAGTCCATGGATTGCAAAGAGTCAGACATGACTGAGCAACTAACACACACACAAACAAAAATAATAAAGCAATTTAAAATTCACATTAATACAAATAAGAAAAATCTTAAATATGGCAGCAACTACAACCCAAGATTGCTAAAAAATGATTCCTTTGTCTTTTGGTTATAATTATTTAAGATTAAGTAACTAGTGTTCTCATCGCTTAATGAACACCTCCAAGCATTTGAAGAGAGGTCTCTCTTTCTCCAACAAGTCCTCACAAGTGAAAGCTGTTCTTCTTTGACATGTTGTATAAATCATGGACAGTAATAGAAGAAATATCCTTTTTGGTTCCCCATTACATATACAAAACGTCTCTTCATATCCTTTGATGCTTATGCCATCAGTAGTATCCTTGTCTACCAACTCTGATGCTGTCATTTACAGAACACAGACTCAATGGGCACGAGGCTGAGTAAACTCCAGGAGTTGGTGATGGACAGGAAGGCCTGGTGTGCTGCAGTCCATGGGGTCGCAAAGAGTCAACATGACTGAGCTACTGAACTGACTGAACTGAACAGAACAGCTACTCACTCCCAGTAATTAAAGGCCTGCTCAACTCACACAGTCCACACTCACTCCTCTTGTCCTCCTCGGTGACTTCAAATAGTCATCTAAGTGATCCATCTGAAATCCTCGTCTTTGCCTTTTGTCTCATCTCTAGCAAAATTTGGCTTCACCTCAATTTAGTCTCCCATTCCCATAGATATTCTGTATCTTACACTGCCATTAGCTCATTTTCCCCTGAAATCCATATTGTTAGTATCTCACTCTTTGAGTACTGACTCTCATCTTTTGAACTTTCTCCTGTAGCCGTTTAAAATTATTTCAGTTCAGTTCAGTTGCTTAGTCGTGTCCAACTCTTTGCAACCCCATGAATCACAGCACGCCAGACCTCCCTGTCCATCACCAACTCCCGGAGTTTACCCAAACTCATGTCCATTGAGTCGGTGATGCCATCCAGCCATATCATCCTCTGTCGTCCCCTTCTCTTCCCACACTCAATCTTTCCCAGCATCAGGGTCTTTTCAAATGAGTCAGCTCTTCACATCAGGTGGCCAAAGTATTGGAGTTTCAGCTTCAACATCAGTCCTTCCAATGAAAACCCATGACTGATCTCCTTTAGGATGGACTGGTTGGATCTCCTTGCAGTCCAAGGAACTCTCAATCTTCTCCAACACCACAGTTCAAAAGCATCCATTTTTCAGCACTCAGCTTTCTTTATAGTCCAACTCTCACATCCATACATGACCACTGGAAAAACCATAGCCTTGACTAGACGGACCAATGTCTTGAAATTTCATCCTCTTGGGTTATAGACTTCACACATCTGTACCTCTTTTTAAAAAATGTTTGGAAGTATAGTTGATTGACAGTAGTGTGTGGTACTATTCTGCTTTGATTCCCTTTTTTCCCATATTAGGTTTGGTGGCCCTTTCAACCCTTGTTAATCACTGTCAACTCTCTCTCTTTGCCATTCTTGTCTGGCAAACCTCAACCCTGGTTGAACAAAAGTATATATATATTCTGTGTTTGAAACCTGTATAACTGAGCTCGACTAGAATTAGGAAGTAGTCATATAACCATACAGACATGTCTTTCCTTAAATTCATGAGCTAAAGCCTCAAATAGATAAGGAGGATTGCCTAAAAATAATACTACATGTCCTAAATAAGTTGGCTTTCACAGGCTCTCAGAAATTTGTTTTCCTCAAATACCTTCTTATATGATATCTTCTATTTCACTTAATTTATCGTGCACTGTATAATGACTTCTGGCTGGCCCAACTTCCCTTGCCTTTAGGGGCTTCCCTGGTGGCTCAGACTATAAAGAATCTGCCAGCAATGCAGGAGACCCAGGTTTGATCCCTGGGTTGGGATGACCCCCTGGAGAAGAGAATGGCTACCCACTCCAGTATTCTTACCTGGAGGATTCCCTGGACAGAGGTGGGCTACAGTCCATGGGGTCGCAAAGAGTCAGACATGATTGAGCAACTAACATGTTCACTTCTTTTTCATATAATGGCTGCCACTGTATTTGTTATTTATGACATATCTGCCTAGCCATTTTCTGCTTCCTGGCGATTGTATTTGCTATTCTCTTAGCCTATTATTCTCTTACTGAGTTCTGTGGATTCCTATATCCCTCTCATTCGGCAAGTTCATTTCAACCATTATGTCCTCAGAGAGCCCTTGCCTGACCATCTTACTCAAAGAAAAACACCTTTATTATCCTCCATTCCATTGCCCTATTGACTGCTTCACAAACTAATCACAATATGAAATTATCCAATAAATATTTTGGCTAATGAATAAATGAATGAATACCATCTGCAAATCACTTGATAATAGTTTAATTCATTTTACAATCTGTAAAATGAAGATGAAATAGTACATGTAATAGTCATTTTTTAAACTTATAAAGTGAGGGTGTATTAGTACACATAATAGTGTATGGTTTACAAGGTCTCCTGTAGGATTCTAGCCATTTCTTTAATTAATACCTTAACTGTAAGTTGTGAATAACTATCACAGGATTAAGTGGATAGTTGAATACTAGTTGTACTGGCAGTTAGACATGTCTTTTTATGCTTGTTCTATCAGCTGTTGTCAGAGAGCTATATAAGACTGGTTTTAATGCTTACTATAGGTGACTTCATCTTCAAAGGGATCACAACATCCATGGACAGGAATCAACTGCCCAAATATCTCTGCTCACCTTAACAGACCTATGACAGATATCTCTAATACCAAGGACACACGTTCAAAATCTTCATGGGTTCTAGGTTAGTCTCCCCAGGAATTCTATACATCATAAATGTTATGGTCATAGTCCACTCACGTCAGAGAACTCCCTGTAAGCATACTACTCTGTCAGAAAGACTGTGAGTGGATAAATCCAATCAGCGTTCTTCTTTCTATCTCTTTCTAAGACATGCAGTCAAAAGGTAAAGAGTTTCACATTTAGGTCACACAGAAGGGATAAAATCCCCAGATATTTTTGATCTTCCCAGTAGAATTCTAAAACGCATGTATTTATTTTTCTAAGGATAGGATCCCAATTGTAACTAACGAGCTATCACAATTTGATAAGGTGCATATTTGTGAGTATGTGGTCAGCCACAATGCCTCCATTATCCATAGCTATTTACACAAAGTTTTCTGGTGTAATGCAGGGATATACGATAGTGGTGACACACTGTGTGTGTGTTCAGTCGCGTCTGACTCTTTGTGACCCTATGGACTGTGGTAGCTGGCCAGGCTTCTGTGTCCATGGGATTTTTCAGGCAAGAATACTTGGAGTGGGTTGCCATTTCCTCCTCCAGGGAATCTTTCCAGCCAAGGGATCAAACTTGTGTCTCCTGTGTCTCCTGCATTGTCAGGCAGATTCTTTACCAATGAGCCACCTGGGAAGCCTCTAGTAGTGATGTAGAGACAGATCAATTATTATATTATGAGGCACAGGTCATATGTTAATTAGACTCATTATTTTTCCTTTATTCCCACAGGTGCCCTCTAGGGAATATCTATTGATTCATTCTCCCAGAGCAACTTTCTCTTCTGACAGAAATTTGTAGACTTGGCATTTCAATTTTGGTTAATAAGAGCTTTATTTTGTTACTTTAAAAAAAGCTGATATTGTCTAAAGTTCAATACTTTAGACAGGTTAATCATGAAGTATATATCTTTTAAAGGAATCATTTACTTGAAGGACTGCAACTCAAATACCTGCAGGGGCCAAGAAGTTAAAGTATAAATGAATTTTTAAATTGTGGAATAAACACAAACAAAAGAGAGATGAAACAGCTGCTGCTTAACTTCACCTAATTACTACTATCAGAGTAGATGAATCTGATATTAACAAGTCTTATGATATTTTTAAAAAGAAATTTGAAGTACTGACAACTAATTTTCTACGTGTGTGTGTGTGTGTGTGTCTGTGTAACTTATTTCAGTCATTTCCCCATTTTGTGGGAAAACAAAATGCCTTTTACAGGCCATGTTGGTCACTAGTTTGCCAGTTAATAATTACCTCAATATTATTTTTCTTTAAAATCTTCAAATGACAAATTAAAAATAATTTGAAATGTCTGCTTCACAAAATTCAATTTACATAGAACTGTTCTGTGTTACAATGTATACATCAAAACAATATTTTCCAGAGATACTTGCTGAATACTATTTTAACTATAAAAGCAATTACTTGAATATAGATATCTGGAAAGAGATAGACTTACACAAATGATTTTTTAGCCTTGAACAATTTTTATTACTATTTCTCTTTTGCTTTTATTGTGATGAATGGAAAGTCATATACAAAGAAGGTGGGTTCCATAAAAGAAGATATTAAGTGGGTGATTAGACTGGGCAATTTTAGGAAATATAGATAATAGAAGAAAAGATAAATTGGGTGAATCAGATACAAGACAAGACTTTTAGAAGGTACAAAAAGATTAAAGGAATCACAACCCCAAACAGTAAATTCCCTAGGTGGTGACACACAAAATTGCCTTTGACATGACCACTATTCAATAGCTGAGCAGTTTGAAGTAATATTGAGCCTTATGGTTATTCTTGTCCTGGTAGATAGCTTCTCCCATCACCATTAAGCACAGAAAAACAGCAAACTGAGAACACAGAATGTATCACTAGGTAATAAGGTAGGGCACCTGGAACTTGCCAAAACATGTATGGGGTGTGTGTCTGTTTATTTTAACATTCCAGAGGTGTGTGCAGTAGGAAATAAAATACCAGGAACTATGTCTAAAAAAAATAACAGTTTATAAACAATTAAAATATGAACTGTGAGCAAAAGAAGTGCTTATTTTCAATTGAGATATGTTTTACAAACAGAAGTTAAAAGATGTCAGAGAATATTTCAAATGGATTTTACATCTTAAAGAATATTTGACTAATAGTACATAAGAACTGTCTCTTCTAAGGACGTTCATGTTCTGAGATTAAGTTTTAAAAGCAAAGGATGATGTAAGTGATATGCATCACTTAAATAATGGGGAAGTTAAATGATGTTAAATGATTTAAATGACAGGGAAGAACTGAGAATGGCAATGATGGAATTTTTCCTGTTGTTCCAGTTATACTAGATTCATGCTTGAAATGGTACCTAAAGTCAAAACCACTCTTGTGCTGTAAGGCTAGTAAATTTGGTTACTATGAATGAAAATAGTAACAGACAGTGAATATACATACAAAAAAATATGTGAAGATTTTATGAATTTTTACATGGGCAAAATGAATTAATATAGAATGAAATTTAAAGACTAGATATTTTGTCCAGAAACAAAGAGGTTGAGTTGCCTATTGGTGAACATCTGAATTTTCTCATTAATATGCTTCTTGTTCTTATTGATAATTGATTCATGGGTAAAAGGATTTGTTTGAATAATTCTTACTATATTGCTAGGTCATAAATAAGACCTTCAATTAGCTCATCTGTGAATTTTACAGTTGATTAGGCTGCAACACCCAGATATTTGATCCCAGCACCAGTCTAGATGTTGCTGAGATGTGTCCTTTAGATGAGGTGGTGGTGGTGGTTGTTTACTTGCTTAGTTGTGTCTGACTCTTTGCAACCACATGGCCTGTACCCACCAGGCTCCTCTGTCCATGGAATTCTCCAGGCAAGAATACAGTGGGTTGCCATCTCCTTCTCCAGGGGATCTTCTGACCCAAGTATCGAACCCTTGTCTCTTGTGTCCGCTGCTTGGCAGGCAGATTCGTTACTACTGAGCCACCTGGGAAGCCCGTCTTTTAGATGAGAGTAACATTTATCCTGGGCATCCCAGGTGGCTCAGTGGTAAAGAATCCACCTGCCAATGCAAGAAGATACAAGAGTCGGGAAGATCCCCTTGAGAAAGAAATGGTAACCCCCTCCAGTGTTCTTGCCTTGTACCTTTCATGCACAGAGGAACCTGGTGGCTATGGTCCACCGCTGGCACTACAGTCCACGGGGCCGCAAAGAGTCAGACATGCCTTAACCACTAAATAGCAACAACGTTTAAGTCAATAAACTGTGAGTAAAGCAAATCACCCTCCATCCTGTGGACCTTAGCCAGTAAACTGAAGACTTTAAGGAAAAAACAGACCAAGGTCCCCCCAGAGGGATACCTGCCCCCAGGTGACCTGAGAGTTGAGCTGCAATATCAGTTCTTTCCTCTTTCCTAGTCTGCAGCCTGGCAGCTTGTCCTGCAAAGTTAGAAACTGCCAGCTTCCACAATCATGTGATCTATTCCTTAAAATAAATCTCTTTATTTCTGTACATACACACTTTCTATTGTTTCTTTTCCTCTGGAGATTCCTGACTACTACAGCAACATTCTCACTATTAAAATGTCACAGGTACGAGCAAGGAACACTTGGAATTTGAAATGGAAAAAAGGAATATTTATATGAGCATTCAAAAAAAAATGAAATACTTGAGTATAAATTTAAATATGTACAAAAGGTATATGAGGAAAACTACTAAATTCTCATGAAAGGAATCACAAAAGAACTAAATAAAGGAAGAAATGATCCATATTTATGGATAGGAAGACTCAGTATTGCCAAGATGTCAGTTCTTCTCTGCTTTCAACAGAATCAACACAATTCCAATCAAGATCCCAGCAAGGTATTTTGAGGATATTGACAAACCGGTTATAAAGTTTATAATGGAAAGAAAAAACCCACAGTATCGAAGAAGAACAAAGTTGGAGAAGTGAAGCTACCAGAATTCAAGGCTCACTATGAAGCTTTAGTAGTCAAGGCAATGTGGTACTGGTAAAAGAATAAACAGCTGAATGGAACAAATAAAGTACCCACACAAGTGTGTTCAACTGATCTTTGATAAAGGAGTAAAGCAGCAACATTCAGAAAAGATAGTCATTTCAAAACAAATAATGCTGAAACACTAGACATCAGCATGCAAGTATACCTTCTGTATGCTTGTCACAAAAATTAACTTAAAATAGACAATAGACCTAGGTGTAATTTGGGAAACTATAAAACTTCTAGAAAGTGACACATGAGAAAATCAAGATGAGCTTGGATGTGATTATGACTTTTTAGATACAGCATCAATGACATGAGTAAGAAATAGTTGATAAGCTGGACTTACTCAAAATTAAAAATTTCTACTCTGTGAAAGTCAAGAGAATGAACTGGAAGAAAATATTGCAAAAGACATGTGATGAAGGACTGTCATCTAAAATATACAGGAACTCTAAAACCCAGCAATTAGAAAATGAACAACCTAATTTTAAAATGGACCAAAGAGCTGAACAGATCTCATCACAGGAGATAAATAGGTGGCAAATAAATATACTGTATGTTCCTGGAGAAATGAAATTTAAATCAACAGTGAGGTACCACTACATACCTAATATATGGCCAAAACCCAAAACGCCAAACACAGTCGCATTCTTTGCGGATGAAGTGGGTAATAATACAGCCACTCGGAAGTCTTACACTTCAGGTTTCTTACGAAGCTAATCATGGTCTTGTTGTTGTCATGTCCAACTCTTTTGCAAACCCATGGGCTGTAGCCCACCAGGCTCCTCTGTCCATAGAATTTTCCAGGCAAGAATACTGGAGTGGGTTGCCATTTCCTTCTCCAGGGCATCTTCCTAACCTAGGGACTGAATCTACATCTCCTGCTTGGCAGGCAGGTTCTTTACCACTGAGCCACCATCAGTCTTACCAGCAACAGCACTCCTTGGTATTTACACAAATGTTTAAAACATGCCTACACACAAATATAAAAGCCTATACATGTTTGTAGTAGCTTTATGAGTGCCCAGACTTGGAAGCAACCAAGTGCTCTTCATAGGCATTTGGATAAATAAACTGTGGTACATGCAGATAATGGAATGTGTGTGTCTGCTAAGTTGCTTCAGTTGCATCTGACTCTTTGTGACCTATGGACTGTAGCCCGCCAGCCTCCTCTGACTATGGGATTCTCCAGGCAAGAATACTGGAGTGGATTCCCATGCCCTCCTCCAGGGGAGCTTTCCCAACCCAGGAATTGAACCCTCATCTCTTATGTCTCCTGCATTAGCAAGTGGGTTTTTTTTTTACCACTAGCAGCACTGGGAAAGCCCAGATAATGAAATATTCAGTGTTAAAAATATGAGCTTTCAAGCCATGAAAAAATATGGCAGAATCTTTAAAGCATATTATTAAGTGAAAGAAGCAAAGGGCTGCATACTTTATCATTCTAACTATATGACTTCTGGGAAAGGCAAACCTATAGATACAATAAAAAGAACAGTGGTTGCCTGGGGAGGGGGCCATGAATGGCCAGAACACAGAGGATTTTTAGAGCAGTGAACCTTCCTGTATGACATAAGAATCGTAGATATTATCCCGTCATTATATTGGTGGATATCATTGTACATTTGTCAAAGCAATTAGATATATAAACCATAGAATGTACAATTCCAAGAGTCAACTACAGACTATGGGTGACAATGATGGGAACGTGTGCTTTCACTGACTTTAACAAATGTACTGCTGTGCTGTGGGATGTTGATAGTCAGTGAGGCTGTGCATGTTTGGAGGTAAAGGTGTGTGTGGCTGACCCACTTGGACTCCATTGGTCAGCTCCATGTTAGGCCCACAGTCCAAGCCACCCCCGTTTCCTTATGACTGAACATTTGTCTACTCATAAGGAATGCACCTAAGCCAAACGAGTTCCCCATCAACCTTTATGCTTGCCTTCACCAGATACGGAAACTGGAAGAATGTCTTTTGCTAATGCAGATGGTTAACAGTCATGACACCTCCAGGGGAGGGAAAACCCCTGGTTCCAGTCCCTGTTTATATGTGTCTCACTGGGTAGTCAGGTTCTGATTTTTAGGGTTTGTCCCTTTGAATCCTCCATTATGTTGGACGGAATGCAGTGGCAAACGTCTCAGGATCCTCTGTATGTAAGTTACCCACAATAAACTTCATAGTTTGCACTTTCTGGAGTTGCCTGCTTTGTTTTTTGGTCTCCAAAGTTCCTTCATAGTTTGGACGATATTCAGTATCTCCACCTCTCAACTGCATATGTGGGCAGTCTATAACTTGCTACTCAATATCTCTGTAAACCTAAAACTTCTCTAGAAAATAGCCTATTAAAAATGTCATGGGCTATTTAAAAACCCCACTATGAGATTCCATGTGTCTATTCATTTCTTTCCAGCTGAAGTTGAGGGCACAACCAGTAATTAAAACATGATTTACATTAAGTTAAAGGATAAAGTTGCATTTTGAAACCAACTGCCATTACTTGTAATATTTATTCATAGGGTACTGTGTAAATGCAGATTTGTGCTGAATAAAGACAAATGTGTTCTCCTTATTGAAGAACTTACAGTCCAAAGATAGAAGGGAAATTTAGCAGCAACTTTAATTTTTCAGGATCGTCAAAACCAGCATTCTAATGGAGGGCTGCAAGTTCAAAAGACACTTGTGTGGATAAGAGTTTTTACCCAACTTACGTTATTTATGGCTCTTGTCCCTAATAGTACATTGAGAAGAATCAGACTGTCTTCAATTTGGCCATACTGTTGGTCTCTATGTATTTCTAAACTTGGCAAATGATTGTGGGTGCATATTTCATAAATCTAATAAGGTGAAATAAATGACACTCAACACTTAATTGTTCAAATATGGAAAGGAGGAATCTCTTGAATTTCACTGAACCATTATCAACCATTCAGAAGTGTTCACCTCTAAGTAAAAGGTGCTCTGCTTAACAAATTCAGAAACAGCAGCGTTATACAATTGGAGAGTTCTTTTTTTTCCCCGGACATTTGAATTTGTCTTACGTGTTCCCATAACTAGTTCTTGGTTTGCTTTAGTTTTGCTGTTGATGGATTTGTTTTGTTTTGTTTGGGCCATGCGAACATTTTCACCAAACTTGAAGCTTAATTCGTGAAATAAACTTACTGTCCTCTTGAAGATTTTCATGTTGTAACTTGCCTGTTAGAGAAAACAGTTTGACATTGTGGAGGTTTAGATTAGTATGATCACACTGAGGACTATATCCCACTGTTTTCCTTTTCCATTTCTTGTTCCAACAGTACTGATCTATTCCAAAGCTCCAGCAATATATTCCTCCCTGTGTACACATACCTTTCCTGTGCTTGTTGAACCCTCTGCCTGACTTACCTCTTAGCTTTGCAAATTCCATTTATGTGTGCCCTTTCCTAGAAAGCTTACCTTCCTTGCTGCCAAAAACTTTAGCACTCTATGTGCTTCCATCCAGTAGCTTACCTACGTATGAGAGGCATACTTCAAACCTACTGTTAATTCGTGGTGCCTAAATGTAACTTAGGCTTTCCTGGTAGCTCAGCTGATAAGGAATCCACCTGCAATGCAGGAGACCCTGGTTTCATTCCTGGATCAGGATTATCCCCTGGAGAAGGGACAGGCTACCCACTACAGTATTCTTGGGCTTCCCTGGTGGCTCAATTGGTAAAGAATTCCCCTGTAGTGCAGGAGAACTTGGTTCAATTGCTGGGTTGGGAAGATCCCCTGGAGAAGGGAAAGGTTACCCAAGCCAGTATTCTGGCCTGGAGAATTCCACAGACGGTATAGTCCATGGGGTCACAAAGAGTCGGACGCAACTTTCACATTGCAACTGATTTTGATTTCTTTTTCTCAATCTTTTCCCCTCTGAGTGAGTGCTCTTTCTATCTGCTTAGATGCTATATTTTATTCACTACTGTATTTCCAGGTACCTACACATTATAGGGGACTGGAATGCAAAAGTAGGAAGTCAGGAAACACCTGGAGTAACAGGCAAATTTGGCCTTGGAGTACAGAATGAAGCAGGGCAAAGGCTAATAGAGTTTTGCCAAGACAACACACTGGTCATAGCAAACACCCTCTTCCAACAACACAAGAGAAGACTCTACACATGGACATCACCAGATGGTCACTACTGAAATCAGATTGATTATATTCTTCGCAGCCAAAGATGGAGAAGCTCTATTCAGCAAAAACAAGACTGGGAGCTGACTGTGGCTCAGATCATGAACTCCTTATTGCCAAATTTAGACTTAAATTGAAGAAAGTAGGGAAAACCACTAGACCATTCAGGTATGACCTAAATCAGATCCCTTATGATTATACAGTAGAAGTGAGAAATAGATTTAAGGGACTAGATCTGATAAGACAGAGTCCCTGATGAACTATGGACAGAGGTTCCTGACATTGTGCAGGAGACAAGGATCAAGACCATCCCCATGGAAAAGAAATGCAAAGAAGCAAAATAGCTGCCTGAGAAGGCCATATAAATACCTGCAAAAGAAGAGAAGCGAACAGCAAACGAGAAAAAGAAATATATAAGCATCTGAATGTTCCAAAGAATAGCAAGGAGAGATAAGAAAGTCTTCCTCAGTGACCAATGCAAGGAAATAGACGAAAATAACAGAATGGGAAAGACTAGAGATCTCTTCAAGAAAATTAGAGATACCAAGGGAATTATTCATGCAAAGATGGACTCGATAAAGGACAGAAATGGTCTGGACCTAACAGAAACAGAAGATATTAAGAAGAAGTGGCAAGAATACACAGAAGAACTGTACAATAAAGATCTTGATAACCCAGATAATTACGATGGTGTGCTCACTAGAGCCAGACATCCTGGAATGTGAAGTCAAGTGAGACTTAGAAAACATCACTACAAACAAAGCTAGTGGAGGTGATGGAATTCCAGTTGAGCTATTTGAAATCCTGAAAGATGATGCTGTGAAAGTGCTGCACTCAATATGCCAGCAAATTTGGAAAACTCAGCAGTGGCCACAGGACGGGAAAAGGTCAGTTTTCATTCCAATCCCAAAGAAAGGCAATGCCAAAGAATGCTCAAACTACCACACAATTGCACTCATCTCACACGCTAGTAAAGTAATGCTCAAAATTCTCCAAGCCAGGCTTCAGCAGTACGTGAACTGTGAACTTCCAGATGTTCAAGCTGGTTTTAGAAAAGGCAGAGGAACCAGAGATCAAATTGCCAACATCTGCTGGATCATTGAAAAAGCAAGAGAATTCCAGAAAAATATCTATTTCTGCTTTATTGACTATGCCAAAGCCTTTGACACTGTGGATCACAATAAACTGTGGACAATTCTGAAAGAGATGGGAATACCAGACCACCTGACCTGCCTCTTGAGAAATCTGTATGCAGGCCAGGAAGCAACAGTTAGAACTGGACGGGGAACAACAGATTGGTTCCAAATAGGAAAAGGAGTACGTCAAGGCTGTGTACTGTACTGTCACCCTGCTTATTTAACTTATATGCAGAGTACATCATGAGAAACGCTGGGCTGGAAGAAGCACAAGCTGGAATCAAGATTGCAAGGAGAAATATCAATAACCTCAGATATGCAGATGACACCACCCTTATGGCAGAAAGTGAAGAGGAACTAAAAAGCTTCTTGATGAAAGTGAAAGAGGAGAGTGAAAAAGTTGGCTTAAAGTTCAACATTCAGAAGACTAAGATCATGGCATCCGGTCCCATCACTTCATGGGAAATAGATGGGGAAACAGAAGAAACAGTGTCAGACTTTATTTTTCTGGGCTCCAAAATCACTGCAGATGGTGACTGCAGCCATGAAATTAAAAGACGCTTACTCCTTGGAAGGAAAGTTATGACCAACCTAGATAGCATATTGAAAAGCATAGACGTTACTTTGCCAACAAAGGTCCGTCTAGACAAGGCTATAGTTTTTCCAGTGGTCATGTATGGATATGAGAGTTGGACTGTGAAGAAAGCTGAGCACCGAGGAATGGATGCTTTTGATGTGTGATCAAGACTCTTGAGAGTCTTGGACTGCAAGGAGATCCAGTCCATCCTAAAGGAGATCAGTCCTGGGTGTTCACTGGAAGGAGTGGCGCTGAAGTTGAAACTCCAGTACTTTGGCCATATCATGCAAAGAGTTGACTAACTGGAAAAGATTTATGCTGGGAGGGATTGGGGGCAGGAGGAGAAGGGGTCAACAGAGGATGAGATGGCTGGATGGCATCACCAACTCGATGGACATGAGTTTGGGTAAACTCCGGGTGTTGGCGATGTACAGGGAGGCCTGGTCTGCTACAATTCATGGGGTCGCAATGAGTCGGACACGACTGAGCTACTGAACGGAACTGAAGGCATTTTCTGGTCCATAGGAATTGCTTAAGAAATGTTGGATGAATTTAATTAAATTATATATATTACTCTGTCAGCAGCAGCAAATAGTGTTTTATTTGAAATTCAGAATATGTTTACTGCTTAAACACCAAAAGTTAACTTAGCTAACATCCTAACCATGCATTGCCCACTTCCTCTGCATCCAGGCACCCTTCTCACTTAAATAAGAAGCTGTTTATTCTTGCAGTTTCTGCTAGTTGAGAAGGAACTGTGATCAAGCTGCATTAATGCAAGCGGGATTTCCCGAGACATCAATAAACTCGAAAGGCTCCCAGTGGGCCACTTGTAGTGTCAATAAAGGTTCATAATTACTTGTTCCTTTGAGCTTTTTAGACCCAACTTCCTTTCACTCTGCTGTGAACAGGAGGCTGGAGACCTGAGTGGTTCTTAACTTTCTACATCTTAGGTGAAGAATGGCAAACATCGCCAGGGATCCCAAGTTTTTAAGCAAAGGTGTTGGCTGTTATCCTTGTTATTTTATGCTGTCAAGGGACTAGAAATTTTTGCCAGTATTGCTCCCCTCCAGCAGAGGACTGGCAGTGAACCTCACCATTTCTAAGTTCAGGGAGCTGGAAGTCCTAGCGGCCAAGGGCGGATGACAGCTGGAGCCACTGCTCAACATGAAGGAACAGAAATGGAATTGAGAGAGCTCTGGGGGAAGGACTAAAAGCAGAGGGTCTGGGTCCTGCTCAGATAGATGGGGGAAATTCCGGCTTCCAGGCACTGTCTCTCTTTAGGACTGACTCCCCCATGCACCTCCACCATACCCACACCAGGCAAAAACCGAACCAAGGCAAACTAAGTTGCAAGCTTCTCTCTGGCTGAGGCTATGGGACCCAAGACTTGGAGAGGGACTCTAACTGAAGACTAGAATCTAGGAAGGAAAAAGTGCTCCCGCCACACAGTACAGTAGAAGTCAAACAGCAGAGGGAAAGAGAGGGTGAAAAGGCTAAATACAATTTACCAAGGCTTTGAGAGAAGAGCTTGCTGTTTTTCCTTTTCCCCCTTCTTTCTCCCTCCCTTCCTTCATTTCTTCTCTCCTCCCTTCTTTCTTCTGGGTGTGTGCATGTGTGTATGCGTGTATGGGTGTGTGTGTGTGTAAGTCTACTTGCGTTTTAAAAAGGAGATTCTGCGTTTCTCAGACTCTGATCTCTCCGCAGGAAAGTTAAAGTGGGATTGGAGTTTCCTTGACTTCTGCGTGAGGAGTTTTCAAATGGCAGCGATCGACCCTCCTAAATATCCATCAAGTCCCCGATGACACCTCTGCCATCTCACTGGTTCCTTGCCAGATTCTGAGCTGGGCTGGTCATCCACCACCCACCCAGAGTGGGAGATCCGCTCTTGCGCGCGTGTGTTTTTTCTTTCGGGATGGAGCGGCGCCCAGCATATCAAACGTCCTCCAAACCCCTCCTCCTCCCGCCCCCCATTCACTCCCCTCTGGAGGCCCTGCGTTTGGCTTGTGTGCGCGCCCGAGGGTGTATATTTAGCAAAGACGCCTGGAAGCGGCTACCCCTCTTGCTAGCCACCCTCAGCTCTCAGATCGCGTCTCCGATCTATGTCCCCAGCCGCGGGGTCCTCTCCACGCGGAAGCGGACAAGACTAGGTGCGCCCTGGTCCCCAGATCGAGCTCAAGCTTTGCTGTCCCGAGAGGACGAGCTGACTTTTTCCTCGGGCGCCGCTCTCTTCCCACGGTGTGCGAGCACTGGTGCGTGCGTGTGAGTGTGTGTGTGTGTGTGTGAGCGCGATTGTGGATGTACACGACTGAGCTCGCGAGCTTCCTCTCTACGCACCGCGCAGGCAATGCCGGCGACGTTACTCTGCAAGCAGCAGCCGGAGACCGAAGGCAACAGCAGCCTCCGCCCCCTCGGCGCCGTGATTGGCTGGCTTTGCTCATCATTTCCATGCTAGCAAAAAGGGAAGGGCCAGTGACGCCCCCGAACCCCGCTGCAGAAGCAGCCGCCACCTCCAATGCACAAGGTGTCTCTCCTGCAAAGGAACCGAAGCCCCAGGGAGGAGGCGCTGGACCGACCCGGGCAGAGCTGGAGGGAACCGCGAGAGAGAGCGCCCCGCGCAGCGCTCGGGTACCAGCCGGAGCTCGGCCGCAGAGGACCCTCGAGACCAGCTGGGGAGATTCCGGCTCCACGGTCTCCTCGGCTTTTACAGATCTTGGCCCCCCCGCCCCGCGACTACCTCTCCCCCGAACGGAATCTTTCTATGAAGAGGAGGTGAGGGAGCTGGGGCCACCAGGAGTTTCCCGGGCACCCAAGATGCGCTCCATCAGGAAGAGGTGGACGGTCTGCACGATCAGTCTGCTCCTGATCTTTTATAAGACAAAAGAGATGGCACGGACCGAGGAGCACCAGGAGACGCAACTCATCGGGTAAATGCAAAGCTTCATTCTAGGATCTGACAAAAAGCCCAACCGTGAATGAGATGTGAATAGAAGCGGTCGAGTGAGCGTTGGGGTCGTGTTAGCGGTGGGGTCCGTCTGTGAGGGCTTAGTCTCGTGAAGTAAATAACAAAGGATGTTGTTGAGGTGTGTGATTTCTCCACGGCGGGTTCTCAGTAGGAGTTCAACTTGCCCTGCGCGGTGATAGTGACAGTTGCCTTGGTGCCGGGGCTCGCAAGCCAAAGAAGTCCCCGCAGAGTGTCAACAAAGAACGGGCACCCTTGCCCTTTTTAGTCCCAGGGCAGAACTCGGTCCAAATGTCTTTATTGCCCTTCCTTCTTTCTCTGTGCTAGCACTAAAGGGAGGTACCAGCAGAAACTGGCTTCCTGAAAGGCTGAAGTTAAAGCCCAGAAAGTAGGAAATGCGTCTCCTCTTCTTTACAATTGTGTTAGTTTTTTTTTTTTTTTTTTTGGCGTCGAGTAGATCTGTGTATCATCATTTGAGTTAGAAACTCCAGGTCAACCAGTGATACTTGCTTCTTTGCTGTCCGTGGGTCAAATACATGGGCGTCATGGTTACAGTTTTGGAAACTGGGTTCTACTTCACACAGACTAGATTTTTGCTTTTTCTTTAGTTTGTCTAGTTGAGTTCAGAATCTTCCTCCACCCTAGTCAGTTCTCTAAATATCACACTTCCTTCCTCCCTCCCCCCAGCCTCTGTGACTTTGAAGTTTACCCAGGAGGTGGTTGCAACTTTGTGTTGCTTACATAGCTTGGAAATGTTCTTTCTTTTTTTTTTTTCTTTCTGAGGATGTGACCCCTGGTTGTCAACTCTGCTCGAAGTCCTGTTTCGGAAATCCTGCCTCATCCGGAGGTGTCTGCTGTCGGTATCGGAAACTCCACACTGGCAGAGATGCCAGCCTGGTTTTTCTTTTCCCTAAAGATGAGGACGAAGATAGAACCCTTGCACGCTGGGGCGGGGAGGCGGGGGCACAGGACGGCTAAAACGTGTGTACACGCGCGCGCACACACACACACACACGCACACACACACACACACACGCTAAACTTAACGCACTCCATTTCTTAATATTCCTGTTCTTCCCGAAGTAATGAGAATTTAAGTGAACAAAAAGCCGGCTTATCCGTACAGAAGACGCTGTTCTTTGATAGAAAATTAACACAGAAGTACAGTGGAAGGGGACTGGAAGAGAATGAAAAAGCCAAAGAGGCATGTGCCGGATGGTTGTTATGCCTCAATAAATCTCCAAATGGGCTATTCGGGGAGGGGGGTCCCCGAACTGTGTGAGGTCCTTAACACTGGGAAGGGGTGGCTTGAACCTTACAGCCTGGCTCGATTGTCAGAAGGACTGGGCGGGGGGCGGGGGTGAATGAGTGGGCATCCCTGGGTAGACCTGGGGCTTTGCTGACGGACAAAGGGGTCTTTCGGGAGGTGGTGAACCGGAGCCCGAGGGGGAGAGGCTGAAGCTAGGCTTGGGGGTGGGGTTCGAGGCTCTCGGTGATCTTCCGGGTTCGGTGGGCTCCGCAGACGCGCCTTGAGCCCAGACAAAGCGGCCGCGTCCTCGGCCAGGACTCCGAGGGTCGGGGCCTCGGCGGCGGGCCACCCAGCGGGGCGCGAGCGGGAGGAACGGGTGGGGGGCACCCCGGGGGGGCCCCCTCCCCAGGCCTCCGTAACCCGCCGGCAGGAAGGCGGGGCGCACCTTGAGTCTTGGGATGCTCCCCCTTTCCTGGGCGACATGCCTCCTGTGGCCTCTGCCGGCCGGTGGGCGCAGCCCAGGGCGCCCGGGAGGAGGAGGAAGGGAGGGGAGTGAAGGCGGGGGGCGAGCAGGCGTCGACCTGGGCTGGAGGGTCGGGCCAGCCCCGCGGGGCTTCTCTCGCACCTTCTCCGGGCCGAGCCCGCCCCTCCGAGGATGCGCGGGGCTGGCGCATCCAGCAGGAAAAGGGGTGCGCGCGGAACGGGGGTTCTCCGGGCCCCCCTCCACGAGAGAGCTGCCCGCCCGGGTGGAGGAACCAGCTTCTATTGCAAGAATCAGGCCCCCTTTACAAATAAAACAATAACTTTTACTGCTCCAGTCGGCCCCCGCGCGCCTCCTCCGTAATTAAAACCCGCAATCACAGCCACGCGGGGCGGCGCGCGCCGCGCCTCGCTGAAACCTGGGAGTTGGCGCTGCCCGGGGTTCGAGGTGGGGGGGGGCGCACCGGGAGGACAGCTGGTCCCCCAGCCCACCCTCGCCCCAGCGCTTTCCCCTCGGCTGAAACGTGCCCCTGAAAAGCTGGGGATAGCAGCTGATTATATCAACTCCCCCGAGTAGTGCTTCTGGTGGCGGGGTTGACTCATCCCAAACAACGGTTCTTCTCATTGACTCTCTTTCTACCCAAGCCACGTGGAGGGGCTGGTTTCTTTGGCGATGAGTAACCCAGCGTGGCGGTTTGGCCGCCTGAACCCAAGCCAGTTCATCGCCCGAGAGGTAAACAGGAGTCTGACCTTTGAGGGCGCCGCTGCATACCTTGTGAGCGGGCCGTAGATTCGGTGAAGGGCAATTCCATAGTCCTTGGATCTTAGAACATCCTTCTGGATTCGGATTTAGCGTACCTGCTTCCATCTGGCAGCAGACAGGTAGTTACTTTCTTTATTCCACCTGCCTGCCTTTTAACACTGGAGGTCCTACCTAGAGTCGATGTGACCTGGTTCTTCTTATATCCAGGATCGAGCAGTCATTCCACACAGAAGGAAAAGCAAGAAACAGCCGCTCAGCTTCCCACACCAAGCATCCACATTCACACATCTCCAGAGGAATTCCAGCAGCATGGAATCATTCCATAAGCAATGATTGAAGGATAGGTCGAGTAATTATTGGATGTTCAGAATTGTTTCTTTCAAAGCTAGCCTATTAATTGCCTGATCTGTTGGCTAGTTAATAAAGTTTAACTGAAAGGGCATTTAGGGATATAAAGGGCTCTGTTCTTAACTGATATTTTTACCTAATGAGGGAAAATGGCATTTGCCTCTCAGTTGGCATATTCTTTTATTGACTGTGTTCTTTGGATATAATTAGAAATATGCTAACTTAAAGATCCTACAGATAAAATTATGTGGGTGTACTCATTTAATGAAATAATGCATTTGGGAAGGTAACAAACTTTAATACCAAATAGACATTTGCTTTGTTACTCCTTAAAACTTGCCACATACTTTTTTAATGGTGGACTTTAAATGGCAGTTTAACGTACTTTTCTTATTATCTATAGATCTCTTTTTCACTTGACTGTGCACTTTAGGTTGTCTCACTAGATTATCTCCAGTATTAGTTCTGAAACTTAGGATTGACAGTGGAGATAAGCATTCATACTTAAGAGTGTTTTAGCATTGTCAGCAGTGTTCATTCCAGTTTGTTCTAGAGTAGAACGTGCTCTGGTAACTCAGGAAACCAGAATCTGCATGTTACTTCATATGTTATATTTGGAATTCTACTAAAAGCCATATGCTGTAAGTTAAGGTAGCACATTTCATTGTTTTTTAGTTGTTTTACACTTAGGTTATGAAAACACAAAACTGCCTGCTATTTCTCTTGAGGCTTAGTTTGATGCAAGTTCTTTTTGCGTAAATAACTTACATTTTCATTTTAAATAGGAAGTTTAACCTAAGAGAACAGATTCCAAAGCCAAATCAAGAAGAGTTTACAATGAGGTGGAATACAGGGCTTTTGGGTACCTAATTTCATGAAACTGAATTAATCCTATGTGTTAGGTACTGCAGAATTAATAGAATAAAATTATAGCAATGCATGGCAACTCATATTTCAAAGAGAAAAATATTTATAAAGTCTAGTAACATAACTACTGATTTTATCCCTGGTATTACATGGATGGCCATCTAAGTGGGTGTTTTAGCTGCGTATAAGCAAGAATACTTTATATGTTGCTTTATTTCTTTTATATGGTATGTAATTATCCCTTTAGAAGTATATGTTGAACCTTCCTCTATATAGCCCCTGCAAGAAATGTTTTCAGTGCAGCTGTTTGGATCTGGAATGAGAAGCTAGGAGGGGGTGGCAACATCCCTCATGCCTTGCATTCACAGGAAGGAAAAGGCTTGTCCAAGACCAAGTACTACCAAGGTCACAAGTGAAGAAGCCCCTGGGACTCATTTAACTTTATACAAAGAAGTTTGCTCCAGAGCCTCAGATTGCTGGAAGCCTGACCTTCTCACACATGAGTTCCACTGACTTCAAGGAGAAGTGTGACTAGTTGTAGATACTTTCATTCAAAATACTTTCCAGTAGTAAAAGTCTGAAGTTTGGCGGATCACCAGTTTACTGAAAACAAAACAATTCAAAGGGCAGAGTAATGTGGCAGCATTTTGTTAATATATTAATAAAACTGATTTAAACTTTTAAAGCACTTCTTTAAATCTTTGCAGTTCTGAAAAGGCTGCATACCATATTGCAGCAATCATTCTGCTTTATAAAAATGTATCTTTATCTACCTGTCAGTAAAGCAATCTTCCACAGGTATTTAAAACGCCAGCTTACTTCTTCTATAAAAGTTTATTGGTGGCAAAAAGTTATTTTAATTGTAATAGGGAAAAGGAGTCCAAAATGGTGATGGCTAAAAGACAAGGAAGGAAAAAGCCCGCGAAAATAGAACAGAGGAAGGTCAAAGGAAGGTCCGAGGACCGGAGTGAGGACTTCAAGTAGAATAGCATTCCTGACTAAGCCAAATCTGCATATGGCAGGCCCGGGGGAAGAAAAATAATAATAAAAAGAGGAGCCAAAGGGCTCTCTCTCCTGCCGCTGCGCGCTGGGGCACTCTTCTCTTCGTGTCTTTGGATCAAAGTGCCCTCACGCCTGGAAGGTGGATTTTCCTGCTATCTTCTAAATGAAATGGAGCTGTAACACTGAACTGTAACACTGATTTGTCTAAGAGCTATAACATGGTCCGTTCGCGACCTGAGAGCTATAACATGGCCTGTCCAAGACCCCAGAGCTGTACACGCCGAGGGGGCCTTAATGTCTGTCACTCCAAATCTTCGTTGTGAGGAGACAGAAACCGAGGAGCGTACACTCGCCTGACAGTAGCAATCTGTGTTCAGAAAAAGATGAATTGACAGGCCAACTATTAACAAGATGAAGACTGGGAAGATACTGACCCCTAGAAATATTTGTGTCCATTATTTGTGTCCAATATTTGTGTACTTTTGGAAGTGCATCTCCAAAAGTATGAAGGTTAACTCTGTACATCCACATTTTCATTCATATATAGTTATCATGATTAGACATGTAATACAAAAATTGACTCTGGGTCACTGAGTAGTCATTGCACCCTGTTTCCTTACATCCTAAATGACCTCTATAAAATGCCTATTATTAGCCATGCCTAGGCATGTGAGTGTATTGTTTTCATCAGTAGAACAGTTTAAAATATTAATTTTTATAGACTTCTAAATTTTACAGGGAGTAGTTGCATTAGATGCTTTGAGTTGCTTCAAATTGGAACTACATGTTTCAAAAAGAATGCAAACCAAAATACCAAACTATAAGCCTCCAATTACAGAATTCATCTAGCAGCTGTTGCACAGGCAGTGTTTCCATTGATAGTAGGGGAGGATTGCCTACATAATAAACACAGATTTAGACTTTGTGACTGAGCAAATAGCCATGCTGCTTTTTAACTATGTTCTTGAGATTCTAAAAAAAAATTAAGAGGTGACATGTAAAGAAATACAGATTTGAAAGGGCTAGGCCATAGACAGGAGGCTTTTTTTAATTCTCTGAGTCTGGATTTACATCAATAAAATGCCAAGAAGTAGTCTACTGAACAATGAACAGTTTCAACTATAAAGGCCCTACGGGCTTAAATGCCATCATAGCTATCTGTCACTTACAGTCAGTACCCCTGCAGTTAGTATGCCTCATGATATACTTGCCTCACGCTGTTGATTGGTGGGGGTAGCACAGTTGATTTTTTGATATAACCGAAAATACCAATAATAATGGCTACTGAATGAGTATTCCCCCAATTGCAATCTCTTATCTCCCCTCCCCAAACAACTATCAGAAAAGCACTTCATTGTTGAGATTTTTTGAGACCAATGTAATTTCAGAATTAGCACTTCAGTTGTTTTATAAATTACTTTCACGTGCAGAGTCCCATTTAATCCTCACAAAGTCGAAGCATATTAGTTAATATTTTTGCAATTTTCAAGGTAAGGTTCAAGCCACCTCATCACAGAGGATGAGATGGTGGGATGGCATCACTGATTGGATGGACATGAGTCTGCATGAACTCTGGGAGTTGGTGATGGGCAGGGAGGCCTGGCGTGCTGTGATTCATGGGGTCGCAAAGAGTTGGACACGACTGAGCGACTGAACTCAACTGAACTGAGTTGAAAGCCACCGTGGCCTGGAAAGAGAATAGGGTCAAAGGATTTAGGCGCTAGCAAGCAACAGAGTCACAAACATGCCTAGATCACTTGATAGCCAGCGTCGTCTTACTCCAAAACAAAAGCTCTTTCCGTTATGTCTCATGTCTCCTGTGAAAATAAAATTACTCTCTTAGGAGTCACAGTTACACAGATGCAGGAGAACTGGCCAAACATCCTGTCTCTATTGTTACGCACAGCAGGGAGGGAGGGATTAAAGGGGAGCAGAACTTTGATGAGAATTTTTTCCTTTAAGTACCGCAAAGGTCTTTTCTTTACATGAAACCAGTTTTATTTAAAAACAGTAAGTGAAATAATAAATGTAAATGATTACCTGATAAAGTCATATTCACCTAATCTTTGTAATACCTTTCATCATGCTTATACTTCTTCTAACATATAGAAAACGTTGTATCTGTAAGCTGTCACCATAATCTAAATCAGGTATTATGATATTATACAAAGTGTTTCTTATTTTTACAAAGCTTTTATTGTGTTCTGTTCCAGAGAAGGTGAGCTGTGTTTGAGTCGATCCCTTGTCAATAGTTCGGATAAAATCATTCGGAAGGCTGGTTCTTCAATCTTCCAGCATTCTGTAGAAGGTTGGAAAATCAATTCCTCTTTGGTCCTAGAAATAAGGTGAGTTTCTTTAATAAGGCATAATGAATTTCACATCATGTTCGAGAATACACTGGACTTGGCAAACTTACCTTGAATGCTTGATTTATAGTTTAAGTGTGAATACTTCAGTAAGAGTGGACCAGTGCTTAATGTTGCTCACTGAAAGATGTGAAGTCATAAGACTGAAATCACTATACAGTCAGAAATATAAGGATGAATATGTGAGTTTTTAACATACTGCCTTTATACTAATGAAATAAAACATTCAGCAGAACCCTAATGTTTAACATACTTTTGTCTGGATGGACATATATTTTGAGAATTATCTTTAACTTCTCTAAAGTCTTTAATAATCTTGTGTTTTCTCAAAATGGATACAAGTAGAGCCTATTCAACTGCTATTTTTGCCAACAGTTATTTGTAGAGTAAGTAACTCTATGAGTACTTATTCAATAATTATATCCTAAACAGGTAAAAATTAGCAAATAAGGTTTTTAGAATAGAGGTTTATTCTTTGTAAGATTCTGGTATTTTCATTTAGATAAGCTCTTGAAATCAAATACAGCGCCTATCTATATCATTATATCTTGTTTTATTCAGTTATAATTCTATAACTAAGAAGAAGGTTAGGGCCTTCCTAATTATAGAGGAAACAAGATCATTTTCACTATAGTTACTTTGCTGTGTTGCTTGGCATGTTTAAATCAGAGCATTTCAGTAAATCAGAACTCTTAAAAGTTCAAGAGAACAACCATCCTTTACATAATAAAACATTGCATTTTCTAGCATTGGTAAAATGCTAATTACTCAATGACTGAATATTAACATATAGATTTTGTAAGAGTGGTTTAGTGGTTAAGAGGGTAAGCTGGCTGATCTCTTTGGGTTTCTATGTCCTCACTTCTTGCCTCACATCTATATATGATGTAGAATAAGCTACTTGAAGGAAGAATCTACTACCCTCATCTTCACTGTATGCATAGCAATTCATAGAATGTATTGCATCGAAGGCACTCACTACATGTTAAAATATAATTGAAAGAGTGGCTGCAAATTAAAAAGAGATGGGTGCCATGGAAATGCAGGAACTGGTAGACCTCTTTGTTTTAAAACTTTCAGTCTGACTGGAGTGGAAATGGGAATTAAACCTGACACTTAGCAATGTCAAGTGGTATATGTTTGGTGTTTTCAGTTGAGGGTGAACTTTGTATATTTGAAGGCAGAGTACAAGAACCAGGAGATGAGTGACATCTGAAGATGTAGGACAACTCTGACAGTTTATAAATCAGTGTCTCCTGGGTAGAATATGTGCAGCAATCAGTATTTATTTCCAGCGGATAAAAGGAAACTTCAAACAGTTCTAATGCATTAGCAGATTCCTTATAAAAGTACAGATTTTCATATTCTCTTGAGAGACTGAAAAATGTGTAACTCTGGGCCTGGCCTGTACTCCTCCTGAGACTTCCTTGGCTGAAACCAACACTAATCATGGTGTCTCCAGTTGACAGTTTTATATATACCTTCATCCGTTTTCTCATGATACCTACCTAGTGTCATCCTTACTATCTCATACTTCTATGCCCACATTGACATTTAGAAACCCTTTAAGAGATGAGATAATTATGAAGGAAAAGCTACAGGATGTGGAACTAGAAAGGGCCATGAGTACAGTGTGTTTGAGTTTAGAATGGAGTAAGGATTTAATATTTCTTAGAAGTAGATCAGAGAGAGATATGGGTGATTAAAAAGAAAATATATGATCTACAAGAATGGCTAGAAAAAAAACTTTGAAGTGTGAATGATTTGACAAGAAAGGTGTCAATTACATAAGGTTCTGTAGGTCAAGTAAAGGAAAGTAATGAAAGAAAATAAAATCAGAAATTGAAATACTTAATATAATTATTATATCTAATAATTAATGTAATGAATATATCTAACCATGCTGAATAATAAATCAGGTAAAGTCTAATAAATAAAAATACATAATTAACAATAGTTTAATCAATAAATCTAGCCATGCCTTCTTAGTATCTGTGAAAAAATGAATACTACATAGGGTATGAGGCTCCATCTATTGCTGTTTTTAAGATATTCAAGCTAAAAGTATTTAACATAAGTTGACCCAAGCAATTTATTATTACAACTTTACAAATTAATGAGAGTTGCATTCATATCTTTAAGGGTGATTTATTTTCAATTATAATAGCTCATAATGTGAATGGAATGTAAATACTCTTTTCATATGGTTCTCCTTAGCAGGTAAAGAAGTAAACAATTAAACAGTGAGCAAATATTGAATAAGACATACAAAGTTATCACTTCCTTTCAAGGAAATAATAATTTATAAAACCATTACTGCTCAATATACAGTTTATAAAAATTATATAATTCCTATCAGAGTAGTGATTAATACGTATCAATTTGACACCTAATATACAAAAATGTAGAATATAAAATAGCTAGTTAGTGGCTTAACTTTCTTTTTAAGTCCAACCTAAAACTAATTTTGGTTATTTTCCTTTGTTTTTCCCCACATCTATAGCATTTATGAAGAACCACATTAAATTTGTGTCAGTGAGTGGGTGTGGGCCTATTTTACAAGTGTTTTCAAAATTCTACTTTGAAGTTTTTGATTAAGACATTACAACTAGTCAATTTTGATCTTACATGATTGAACAGTGCTTACAAATCTTTCTCATTTTTGAAATCTCATTAAACTTATAATGCTCTTGTGACATTCCTAATAAATTATTTATCTATTTGCATTAAAATGTGAAACAGTCACTGAAGATAAATTGTTTTCCCCTACTTTGGTAGACATGATTTTCTTTCTTATTACTAATTCTTCCAGCCCTGTATACACTCTGCTGCCTGCATATGCACATCAAGAAAGGATTCATATATATTCATCAAACAACTGTACCTCTGGGGAGTTATCTGAGAGAGATGATTTCATATATTAGTTCATTGTACTTTGAAAACTCATCGAGATTTAGGGAAGTTTACGCATCCCACAGCTAACTTCACAATTAAACTAATTAGCTTGGTTAAAGGCTTGATTTTATTGTTAGTAGCTTGTTCTTTCTCTTGCCTGGAGAATCCCAGGGACGGAGGAGCCTGGTGGGCTGCCGTCTAGGGGGTTGCACAGAGTTGAACACGACTGAAGTGACTTAGCAGCAGCAGCAGCAGCAGCAGCAGCAGCAGCAGCAGCTTGTTCTTTATATTGTAAGCTAAGAAATGACATGTTTAAGATGCATCAGATGTTGTCAGTATATCTATGAACAATGTACTGAGAAATTGTACTAGTCATGTCCAACATTTGTGACTTGACTTTTTTTTTCATCTTTGGGTTGTTTCTTTTTGTTCCCTCATTTTTCATATGTTGAATAAGAATCTAAAGAATTACAATACCAGATATAAATGTACGGAAATATATGAGCTCAGCTACTGCTCATCAGGATCAGAATAAGCACATCATGATTAGTCAGCAAATATATTTTCAACTCGTAGTGTCATTATATATCAAAGTT
Source organism: Oryx dammah (assembly GCF_014754425.2). Lineage (NCBI taxonomy): Eukaryota > Metazoa > Chordata > Mammalia > Artiodactyla > Bovidae > Oryx > Oryx dammah. The sequence goes on from NW_024070189.1 coordinate 10,474,422, forward strand.
CCTCAATGGATACAGTTTGTAGGTTGACTAACCATAACAGCAAATTTGTACGTGCTTCAGCTGTCAACAATAATTTGCTGTTGCACGCATTGATTTACTATAGAAGAAGGTCCACATACAGTTCTACTTGTCCAGTAAGTGACCATTTTGGGTCTCACAGTGCATTAGTTCCCCGGTCATCCTTCAAAGCCAGGCCTCTCTGACTGTGGAACCAGAGCCTCTTATTATGAGATAAATATTTTAGAAGGCTCAAGTTTAATACTAAAAGTGCATACTATTAAAACGCATCTTTATGTAAAGTTCACAAGGTGGAGTTTTTTTGCTCTAACATAATAAAATATAACAGTATTCATCCAGTATTGCCAAATGCTGAACCAAATATCAAATGGCTACCTGAGGTGTAAATTAAACTAAAACAGGCTTTTCTTCAAGCTTTTTTAAGACAGTTTTGCCTTTTCATTTAGTTGTGTTCAGAATTTTTTTATTTTAAACTAACTAGAATATCTTTCCTATAACAGCTAGAACCCTAAGCTCAGAAGCCCTAAAAACCCAGGCTCCTCTGTCCATGGGATTTTCCAGGCAATAGTACTGGAGTGGATTGCCATGTCCTTTTCCAACAAGCTATAGGTTATGTTTTTGTTTGTTTGTTTGTTTGTTTCAGAGCTTTAAGGCACGTTACCTTGCAGAATTGATCTTTTGAGACAAAAAAATCGTCTGCTTTTTCTAGGCGTAATGAAACACTTGGCATTTCTTAAACTTTTTTTTTTTTCAGCGAAAACAATTGAATTGATTCAATGATTTTTGTCTAGAGTCAAAAGTTTGCAAAAACTGATTCCTAATATATGTGTATCACTACCTAATGCGTTTCTCAACGTGTGATGCTTTCCAGCTGTAAGATTCGCCTCACAATACTTACTGATGAAGTCAACAATGTCATTTAGATTAAATTTTAGCTGCCACAGCACGTGTGCTTGCTGTTGACAGGAAACCTACAGAGAAGAAGGAGTGGCACCTGGTGATAGGTTAGCTATATTTAACATTTCACAAGTGAAAACAATGTTTAGTAAATTAATTCCCCAGGACTCTGCAGCTGCTATTTCAAGTGGTGGGTGACGCTGAAAGGGAAGTTGTAGTTGAAAATTCAGTTGAAAAGTTTCTGTATAGCATCTATTCCTGTTAGTTTCACAGTCTAAACCAGTCTTTCAGTTTAAGCCAACATTGCCTAACAAAATACTATCTTTATGACTAACTTTTTAGTCTTAGCAAAAGTGAAAAATATTTTCTGATTCTGTCAGTTTATCTTTATCTTTAAGACAGTTGCTGAATTTAGGTGTTTGCTTTTGGAATAGGGTTTCATATGTTACATTATGCTTACAAAGTAACAGTTAAAGGCCTGTAAGGAGTCCTTCCTGGTTTCCTCGGTGGCTCAGATGAAACCCTTCCGTTGTGTTGTTCTTTGAAGTCACACACAAACAACACAATTCTCTGCTTTAAAAAGCTGGTAATAACTTGACCACATATTAAGAAAGCTTACACTGGTACAGCCTGCATATTCAACATTAGCTTCTGTTGATTCATGCTTCCACGTCCAGAAATTGGAGTTTTCTATTTCTTTCCAAAGTAGGTTTTTTTTTTTTTTTTTTAACGAGCTGCTTTCATTCATGTCAGTTTTATCTTTTGAGCAAAGCATGTATGTTCCCCTTGGTAATACTTAACATGTTTCAGTTCAGCATAAGTGCAGGAGCTTTTCAGGCTCCCAATGACATTCAGTTAATTATATTTAAGCACTAGTTTTCTTCTTTCTGGGGCTTACCCAGTGGCTCAGCAGTAAGCAATCTCCCTGAAATGCAGGAGACTTGGGTGTGATCCATGGGTTGGGAAGATCCCCTGGTTCTTGCCTGGAAAATCCCATGGACAGAGGAGGTTCGTGGGCTACAATCCTTGTGGTCACAAAGAGTTGGACACAACTAAGCACCCCCTCACTTTATTTGTTCTGGTTTTTTCTTCAATAGATTTATAGTCTGAACAACAATTAGACTTAGCAAATCCATATAATTTTTATATTACATTAAATCTATAATCTAAAAAATACAACCTACTGGGGAGAAAAAAAAAAACAACTAAATTTTCTTTACTGTTTCCAAACAAATATCAAGCATTTTCATCAATATTTTCACTCATTGTAATTATTTTCAGTCTTTATTTCACCCTACACCAAGAATTTTAGCTCAGATAATACTCAAAGCATAGGTTTAAGCCCATAGAAATGAAAAGTTTGGTTCAATGTAGGAAAAAGAATAAGCTGGAGGCATTCAAGGTCCACCTCCCCTTTTCAGCTTAAGAAAGCAAATTCTATGGCAACAATTGTTCCGAGTTTTATCTGAGAAGATTACATTTTTGTATTTCAATTAGTCTGTGTGAATTGGTGTTTTGTATTCTGTTTTGTAAAGTACTTTTACTATTGTTACTGCTTCCATTAAAAAAAAAAAAAAAACACTGTTGAGCCTGTAAGACAGCATTGGAATAATATATACAATAATATCATCTGTACTTAATACTTATTTATCACATTAAGCATTATTTTTTCCTGAACTCTTAGAGTCCACTTTTTAAATATCAATTTTCCCTAAGAATGAACTTATATAAACTCAGAGATTTAGAGACCTGTGTTGGAAAATATTTTTGCTGCTAACTTTTTATAACACAGCAAAGATACTGTGATTGGAAAGTCCCTCTTGCCATCCGTTGACAAGCATTTAAGTGTTCACGTTATGAGTAAGGGGATTTTCCCTTTTAGATTTTCATGCTAAAGAGTCCTTTTTCAAAGCTGGACCTGTAATCCATTCACCTTAGGCTTGCAAACATACCACAACTCCTGTGTTAAATCTTCAAATACCTACAGCAACTCCTTTAAATTATGTTCAAAGGAAAATGATAAACATCATCTAGTTTGTCAATTCGACCACATCCGTGCAGTCTTTAAAGTCAAGCTTGTCATTTTCACAGGAAATGAAAAAAAAATTTGTTAAAATACAGGTATCAGGCATTACTTAATTTTTTCACCAGAGAAGTAAGTGGGAGTTAATATGTACAAAAGTTGATTGCTGCTCTTGGCGCTAGTTAACTTTTATGGAGGATCACATGTGCTTAACATAATGAAAGGCTTCTTAATTTTCTGCAATTCATATGCTCCATGGTTGCTGATTTCAACAGTGATTCTCTTCTGATGTAGTCTGTACTTTGTTAAGATGACTATTATGATGCCTTATAAGGTTTGTTAATTTTAAATTTTCATTTGTAGGGCATTTATATACATTTTCCTGTATAAATTTTACTCCTTACAAGCCTGATAATCCAAATATTTGATAAAAATTCAAAAAATGTTCTTTTTTTTCAGAGCTAATGGGCATATTCCTTGTGTATCAAATTTGGACAAATAAAATATTCAGTGATCTGGTTTCCTAATTAGATCACACATTAAAGTGGGATGTGTTTAAAGCAAACCAAAGTAAAACCAAAGGATTACGGTTTTCTCAGGGTATATGCCCAGTAGTGGGACTGCTGAGTCATATTATAGTTTTATTTTAGTTTTTTAAGGAACCTCCAGAGTGGTTGTATCAATTTACATTCTCACCAATAGTGCAAGAGGGTTTCCTTTTCTCCACACCCTCTCCAGCATTTATTGTTTTTGATGGTTTTTTGATGATGACCATTCTGACTAGTGTGAGAGCCATTTGTAGTGATATAGACGATCCTAGATTCTGTCATACAGATTGAAGTAAGTCAGAAAGAGAAAAATCGAGTACCACATATTAACACATGCATATGGACTCTAGAAGAACGGTACTGATGCACCTATTTGCAGGGCCGGAATAGAGAGGCAGGTGTGGAGGGCATACTTGTGGAGATGGTGGGGGAAGGAAAGAGTGGGGCGGCGAATTGAGAAGGTAGCATTGACATTTGCAATGTCAATTACACCTTGACTACCATGTGCAAAAGAGATAGCTGGTGGGAAGCTGCTCTTTTGTACAAGGAGCTCAGCTTGTTGCTCTGGGATGATCTAGGCAGGTGGGATGGGGGAGGTTGGAGAAGGCTCAAGAGGGAAGGAATATGTGTAGACATCTAACTCATTCGTCTTGTAGAGCAGACACTAAAACATTTGCAAAGCAATTATATTCTAATTAAGAAATAAATAAAAAGAAAAGGAAAGATTGTTGTTGTTCGGTAGCTGTTACGTCCGATTCTTTGTGACCCATGCAACTGTAGCATACTAGTCTCCTCTGTCCTCCACTAACTCTCAGAGTTTGCTCAAATTTATAACCATTGAGTCGGTGATGCTATCTAACCATCTCATCCTCTGCTGCCCTCTTCTCCTTCTGTCTTCAATCTTTCTGAGCTTGAGGGTATTTTCAAATGAGCCAGCTCTTCGCATCAGGTGGCCAAAGTGTTGGAGCTTCAGCTTCACCAACAGTCCTTCCAATGAATATTCAGGGCTGATTTCCTTTAGGATTGACAGCTTTGATCTCCTTGCTGTCTCGGGACTCTCAGGAGTCTTCTCTGGTATCACAGTTCAAAAGTGTCAGTTCTTCAGCACTCAGGCTTCTTTTTGGTCCAACTCTAACATCTGTACATGACTATTGGAAAAGGCATAGTTTCCGCTCTCTAGATTTGTCATAGTTTTCCTTCCAAGGAGCAAGTGTCTTTTAATTTCATGGCTGCAGTCACCATCCTCAGTGATTTTGGAGCCCAAGAAAATAAAATCTGTCACTGCTTCCACTTTTCCCCTTTCTATTCGCCATGAAGGGAAGAGACTAGACTCTGTGATCTTAGTTTTTTGAATGTTCACTTTTAAGCCAGCCTTTTCACTCTCCTCTTTCACCTTCATCAAGAGGCTCTTTAGTTCCTCTTTACTTTCTGTCATTAGAGTGGTGATAAGCAAAGATATGAGTTGTTTTACATCCCTCTTTGCTAGTCATGCCTCTGGCTTATAAGTAGGATTTGGGGAATTTCCCTTTTGTTGGAGTGTTAAGAAGAAATCATATTTTTTGCTCAATAATAAAATTTACAAATAGTGATGAAGCTTAAACAGTAATATCATTAGAGGAAAATGTATCTATCATATCATGAATATTATAATAATGACATTGTTTTGTGCTTTCTGAAAATTCAAGCTTGGAGTTAAGAGCACTTCAGTAAATAATATCCAACGTCCAACTCAGAAGACTGCTTTCTCAGATTTCTTCTAGTGGGTCTCTGTTTGGTAACTTGAGGATCAAGCAGTCTAAGACTTTTGTAAGCTAGGTTCATAGATATTTCTTTGTTAATATATAGTGAAAGTCACTCAGTCGTGTCTGACTCTTTGCGACCTCATGAATTGGGGCCTGCCAGGCTCCTCTGTCCATGAGTTACTGGAAACATTTGGGAGGTCCCAATTACTGAACTTTCACACAGTTTAAACTATAAGCCATTGCTAGACTTACTTCCTTCTATCTCAGCTTGCAACTTGGCTGTTTCGTGTCTGACTTAACCTCTTTTAGTGCCTTGCTGAAAGGGGTAACCAACATAGTTATCCAAGAGCAACAAGCTATTATATGTAGAATATGACTCTCAGGTTATTACAGACCACAGTTTTAGCAGATGCTATCCTGTATCATGCCAGGAGTCACCAGCTTTCCAGGCAGCTGTATCTATTTTCTCATTTTCCATCATCTAACTTAGCATAAATGCATATATTTTCATGTAGCTTCTCACATCTGTTAACCAATTTGTTTAGTAGATAGGGGATAGGCTAAGCTTCCACAGGAGGGAAACTTTAAAATACAGTGGGTCACAGGGAGCTCACCTTGGTGCTGTGATGACCCAGAGGTGTGGAATGGGTGGACGGGTACAAGGCAGGTTCAAGAGGGAGGAGATATGTGTGTACTTACAGCTGATTCACGTTGTTGTATAGCAGAAACTACCGCAACATTGTAAAGCAAGTATCCTCCGATTAAAACTTTTAAAAAATTCAGTGGGCCGGTCAAACCAGTTGGAAGCTTCTTTCTTTCTCCTATAGGAATATACTTGATCCACTCATATCCTGTTTAAGAAAACTAACTCAGATGACCAAATCCAGCGATACTTGGGTTTGGACACTTGGACATGTTCTAGCTGAGCATCCATGTCCCCAAGTAAAACTTGGAAGATTCGATTAGGAAAAGAGAGAAGGGAAGAAAGAACACAGAGACAGTGAGCTGTCCCTGCTGTACAAGGTCCAGTATTCTATCTCTCCATGTTTTCCTCTAGTATAGCCATCCTATTTCCAGGATTCTTGAGCTTGGAGAGAAACTTTCATAAGTACATATTACTGTAGCTTTAGCATTACTTCAAATAATTACAATATACACCTGATTTGGTAAGTGTCAATAATTTTATTGGAACAATCAGTCCTTTAATAGAGCTAACTAAAGTATAATTCCAAACAATTTCAAGTTTCTTCTATGCACCTTAACTAGACAATACTGAACAAAATAGATGATTATGGATAATTAATGAAGGTTGGCAGAATACTATCAGGCTCAGGAAAGTCAAGTCATGGCAATAGTATTTCATTTAATAAACTAATTTTCTGTTTGATAGATAGGGGGCCTTTTTCACTCCACATATGGGTGTATATAGTGTATATCTACTTACAGAATCATTGAAAAACTATGTGTAAATGACTTTTTAAAAATATATTTTATTTCCTATAGTATCAACTTAATTGGTGGGTTTAATTACCAAATGTGTTTCTTTATAAATGATATTACCTCTTTATTGACCAGAGACGCGTTCATGCATCTTTTGTTTCCTGAACATTATTGACCAGATATGTTTCAGTTTCACTTACATAACAAATTGCTTGCCACCGGCGTTAATTTCTGCAAAAATCCCCCAGTCAATAACGTGTCACCAGTCCTTGGATGCGTTGTCGTTAATGGGAAACTTTGCTTGTATCTCAAATACAGGAAGAACATTCTTCGTTTCCTAGATGCCGAACGAGACGTCTCTGTGGTCAAGAGCAGCTTTAAGCCTGGTGACGTCATACACTACGTGCTGGACAGGCGTCGGACACTAAACATTTCTCAGGACCTGCACAGCCTCCTGCCTGAAGTTTCGCCAATGAAAAACCGCAGGTTTAAGACTTGCGCTGTTGTTGGAAACTCGGGCATTCTGCTGGACAGTGAGTGTGGAAAAGAGATCGACAGTCACAATTTTGTAATAAGGTGAGTTTTCTTCTGTTGCTAAAATGTGTAATTTCTTCAAAGACCGTTTACTTAGGACTAGAACGCTGGCAGAAATATGTAAATCTAATATTAATAAAGAATTACTGAAAGCTAAACCTAGCATTCATCGACAGTATCTTTATCTGTGTAGTATCCAGATTTACTTACCCTGAAATGTCAAATTAAAATTATCATATCATTGAGAGAAAAGGTGATCTTGTAGCAATAATTCACACCAGCTTGTTTTTTTTTATTTTTTTTGGCCAAATGATAATTATATTATATATAATACATAAAAAACTATTTGCTAATAGATGTAATTACTTATTATAATTTAATTTATTTAATTGTTTATTTCTATTACTGAATAGTTCTTCTGTCTATAATTTATAATATAATTATTCTTTTCTATTAGTGAATAAATTAATTCACTTAATTGCATTTATAAGCCATTTATATTCAATACATTTTTTTACTTATTCACAAAATTGTGAACATTACTCTGCAATGATATAACAGATGTAACTTAATTTTACTGTTTTAATAATGATTATTTAGCATATTCTAGGAATATACTGTAGCAAATTTATATTTAATACCTTGGGCCAAATTGATTTCATGACTTTTTATATGTGGTATTTGTGAATGTTAGTATATTTTGATTTTTTAGTTTTCTCATGGAATTAAACATAGCTATTTGTTTTTCACTGATATTCAACAGATATTTGATGAATCATGTGTTTGGTTAGCTTCTGATTAACTGAAAGAAAGACAACCGTAGACTTAGGATTATAATAATGACATAGATATTAATTAGCATTTTTTAATTCTGTTATTATTTTTAAATAGATTTGTTGGGTTTTTATTTCTTCATAAATACTTGCTAAATAAATGAAACGTATATTGAAATATGAAATATGGCAATATAAAGATAGATAGGAAAGTATGCTGATTTGCCATACTGACAAATAGCTTGAAGTCTTGAAGCTACGCAGGAATCCTGCTTGTGGTAGTATAGATCTTGAAAAAAAATTTTTTTTGAACTATGGTATTAAAAAGAAATATAATAAATATTGATCATAAATAGGCCACAGGATTTTTATAAAGAAATAATAGCCATGAAAAATCATAAGAGAACACTCAGGGAATACAATTCATAACAATGAATATTGCTATGAACATTTTGTGTAACTATCTTACTTTGCTCAGTCACATGAAATGTTCGTGATTGATTTGACATCAGTTGACCCTTTAAAACCCTGAGCTTTTAAATCGATTGAACTGAGAGGGAAAAACCCTGTGAAAATGTAGGTATACAAACAAAATTGTGTCCAAAGAGGAAACAGATTGTTTGATGAGGGAATGATGGTGGAAATGGAAGCAATGAGCTTAAGACATTGAAGTCTGTGTGAAGTATGGTTGGGAAGAAACAGTAAGGCTTCTAGAATTTCTGAAGAGATTAAAATCAGAGCTCAGATAAAATGAGGAAGAAAAGATTTTAGAGTATAGTAGAAATTTCAAAAAGTAGATAATTTGTAAAGATGATTAATACTGGAGGGATACAGGATTCGAATGTGTCCTGTATCCTTATTAATAAGGACTGACTCTTTATTCCTACATCTCTCTAAACTTCAGCATTGAGATCTACATAATGCACTGGGTTCAACCTCACCTCTAACTCTGAAATTAAGATTGTAATGTCAGCTAACCCCTCAACCAGAGCACATAATTGTCTCTTCTTTTTTGTGGTGAGAATAATTAAGATCTTGTATTTTAGCCACTTTGAAGTGGGTAGTGCGGTGTTGTGACTATAGTCACTGGGCTGAATTAGATCTCTTGAACGTTCATGTTTGTTGCAGGTCGCTCACTAACGTTTGAGGGTTCCCCAGGTGGCACTGATGGTAAAGAACCCGCCTGTCAATGCAGGAGATATAAGAGATGTGGGTTCAATCCCTGGGTTGGAAAGATCCTCTAGGGGAAAGAATGGCAACCCACTCCATTCTTCTTGCCTTGAGAGTCCCATGGACAGAGAAGCCTGGTGGGCTACAGTCCATGGGCTCGCAAAGAGTTGGACGTGACTGAGCGACTTAACACACCAATGTTTGAGCATTTGCAAATGTAGAGTGTTTTTAGGAACTGAACTTCAGAAGTTCTTGATACTTTCCTCAGCTATGATTATTTTAAAAGCTTATTAACAAGAACACCATATAGTGGTCAGTCCTTAGTGTCCCTAAGTGTGTTATGGTCTTACCAAGACGTATAAAACACTGAGGATAAGCATTTCAATGAAGGCATAAGATTATTGCCATAATTACTTTTTTATTTTTTTGCTCCTATTTTACTAGTTTCTGAAACTAGAAGCTGGAGTGTTCTACATTAAAATATATACTAGGAAAGTGTAGCCTACGGATGGGTTTCTGATTTTCCAAGAAAAATTTCGGCAAGAATACATTTAACATTAGAAACCGGTAATCCCTGCAGCGAAACCTGTTTTTTTGGTCATAATATCTAGTTTGGAAACCCATTCTTTTGAGTCTCTTGGACACAAGAGACTTCAGTGGCACATTGTTATACCAGACCTCCACCCTTCCTAAAACTCTGATCTTCCCCCTGGCATGTGGCTCATCATCTGTGTGCGTCTTCCTTCCCCGGCTGTATGTGACCTTTTGTTAGTGTACAAGTGTCTGTTCTACTCTCGAACAGCAGAAAGGATTTTTGCTTTCAAACTCAATCGAAACCCCATTCCTTGAAACATTAATAGTTTCCCATCCAGGTCAAACTGGTTAAAGTTACAAATTTTAGTAACGACATTTAAAAATCTTTCAAATTTCCCATCTTCTCAGAGCTATATGGTGTGTACATGCATTTGCTTGGATATATAGTTTTAATTGGTTGTTTGCCTGTATTGCCTATTGCTCCGTTTGTTTCTCTTTTCTTCTTGTTAGATAATAAGTTTGTTATGGGAGAAATAACTTACGTCTGATCTCTTGCCAAGGACACTGTTAGTTCAGTGACCCCTCAAGGATCAGATTCACCCTGGTATTATGTTCATTCTGACCTCTGACATGAAGCAAAGCATTCTTTTTAGATAAAATATTCATTCAACATTAGATTTAAAACTTTATCTGTATTTTTTCTGAAGGTGCTTTAGAGAAATGAAATGCTGTCTTCTTTGTTTAATGATGTACAGAATGCATTATTACATGCAAACAGGAATCTCTTGCTCCAAGCAGTTGTCCTATTGAGGAGAGCAAGGTGCCTGGCATAATTGGCCTGTGAAGTGTATCGGCATTTTGGGAGAATGTTATTTTTAATGTCCCACAATATTTTTAAATAAGCTGCTGAAAACTGCTCATGTTAAGTGCCTGCACGTGTAGTGATAGCTGTGCACAAGAATTGACACACACACGCATTGTCATGCATTTCTTCTCTTAGAAGAGATACTCCCTCAGGGGCTATTTGTATCAGAAGTTAATCAATTAAATTAAATGCTGGGTTTGCAGGGATGTTACACAAAATGGGAGTTCGATCAATATCAGGATGCTTAAAGGGGAAAAAATGAGGGTCAGAAAAATCAAAACCTTGCTCTGATTCTCTAATTACTAAATATTGAACTGATTTGTAAAATCTAGGTTTTACATGTATCTAAAAAACAGAAAAAATGGGCATAAGAGAAATATTTTTATTTCTTAATAAAAATGCCTAAAATCATAATTCAAATATGAGCATTATGTCCACGTGTGCTACCCTTAAGACCCCTAATCTGTAATTCCTCAATTGGTGAGTACCGTGCTGCAAGGAGGAGGCCAGAACAGAGCACATTGGGCAGTCACTCACTCAAATTGAAAATACCTCGTTCTTCTGGACTTGAAATCCTGTCTGATAGGGAAAGTTCATTAAGGATGATAAAGTCCTTGTGATGTTAAAGATCTTGAAATATAGCTCCAGATAAGCAAAAATTCAGTTTAATCTGGCACCAGTGTGTCAGATATAAACCTTCTCTCACCTCGTAAGCATTAGAAACATTGTCCCATTGATATTAAATTCTGTATTTTATATCTGGATGGCCTGACATGCTAAATATTGGAAAGAGAGAGAGAGAAAATCAATGCTTCAAAGGAAGACTATTACCCAACATAGAGTCCAGGATTTCAAACAGAATTCATTGTCTGTGATATTGGATAAAGTTGTATACCTTTCTATACTTTAGTTTTCTAATTTAGAAACTGGTATTATTGTATGAACTGTTCTCTATTCCTGGAGTGTTACACCTAGAGTGATAGAATTGTCACTGCACAATGTCAGTGCTAAATTTACCCTATATACTCATCTAAAGGTATGCTGTAAAATTTCAAGAATTTAGAGTTTGGAGGACATTATGCATCATTTATGTATCAGATTAAGTAAAAGAAAACAGAAGTTCCCTTCATGCAATCTGTTTAAAAGAATCTTTAAATCCTTTCTTGGGTCTTTTTTTTTTTTTCTTTGCTTTGTGTTAGGTATAAAGTTATTTCAACAGTTCATATCTTAGACTAAAGAATATACCTCTTTAGTGGTCAAAGTTAGATTTTGCAAAATGATATTTAAACTGCTTTTCAATTTTCCTGCAGTTTTTGAATGCTTTCTCATTTTTTGGATGCTTTAGTCCTGTGTATCTTTACAAAAAAAGTAAATTATATTTGTATTGTCTATACTCAAGAATTTCACAGACTTAACAAGAGTGGTTTTCTTCTCTCTTTTTCTGCCACTTTATTCTTTTAACTGAAGGATAATTGCTTTACAGAATTGTGTGGTTTTCTGTCATATATCAGCAAGAATCAGCCATAGGTAGACCCATATCCCCTCCCTCCCGAACCTTCCTCCCATCTCTCTCCCCATAACACCACCAAGAGTGGTTTTTCTAATGAGAACCAGAAAAGTAAGGTATTTCCTAAAACTAACCCTGAAAGGTGCTGAAAGACCATCTTCCCTGGTTCTTCTCTCCCTCCAATCGTGGTGTGGAAGCAATCGTGCATTCTTTCCATTTTCTGGGCATGTGCGGATGGTAGGAAATGGCAAGCATCTGCCAGGGCAGGTTTTTCATAGGAGGACAGTGTCCAGCCTCATCTAAAGTAAACTGAGCCCGCAGTATGCTCTTTGATGCCATATGGGGGACACTGAAGTGAAGTCAAGTGAAAGTCGCTCAGTCGTGTCTGACTCTTTGCGACCCCACAGACTATACAGTCTGTGGAATTCTCCAGGCCAGGATACTGGAGTGGGTAGCCTTCCAGGGGATCTTCCCAACCCAGGGATCGAACCCAGGTCTCCCGCATTGCAGGCGGATTCTTTACCGGCTGAGCCACAGGGAAGCCCGGAGGACACTGAGGGAGGAGTTAGTAACAGTTATAGTTCGCAGCTGACACGTTTTGACCATCAGCTGCCACTCCTGTCTCCACGTTGTGCTTAAACAGAGATGCTAGAAGCAATGAGTAAGACTTAAGTGATCCAGACATGGTTAGCTAAGAGCCGCAAAACACTTTGTGTTGTTGTTCTGGCTGCTTGGGATTTCAGTTCATTTTGTTTATTGATTGCTCTCTTTCCACCTTTCATTTACCCATTCTGTCTTGTCCCTGTCTTCCTCTCGGATAGACAACTTTGCTCGTTTTTCCTTTGTTAATCATTATTCTCAACTCCTGCCATGTTTGACCAGTTCCTTTCTGATTTCCTTTTCATTAATGTTTTTGTTTCCTAAAAACACAGGAACAGCAAGGAAAGATCACTTAAAATATCCCTTTAAATGTATACATATTTATATAAATAAATCTTTGTCATTCAGATTGAGATTCTGAACTAGCAGCGTTGACATCACTTGGAAGCTTGTTGGGAATACAGAATGTCAAAACTTGCAAAAGAGCTGCTAAGCCAGAATGTGCATTTGACCACCGTGCCTTGGTGCTTCTTCTGTGCATTAAGGTTTGCCATGGATTAGAATTCCCAATATGGCTAAACCGCATGTTCTACAGAAGCTGGCACTGCCCAGTAGTCTGACTTATGTAGCCTGTATCTTCAAGAACCTAGCACCAAATTTGATACATTGAGGCATGTGCTGTTTATTGAATGAAAGAATTAAGGCACGTTAATTGAGAAACGTTTGGTTTGTATTCACATTTTATTGTATTAAATTTATATACTACTGAATTTCAAAGTTAATATGTAAGAAGAGTCATATATAAGGTTTTTTATGGTCATTTAAACCTTTACAATTAAAAAGAAAATATAGAAATATGAGTAGTATAATGAAATGTACTAGATGTTGGGAAAAGCTGGCTTCTGACAATTACTAGATTCATTATGTTGTACACCTGAAACTAATATAATATTGTATATCAACTATAATTTAATAAAAAATAAAATGGAAAAATAAAGCCAGAAAATTAATATTGCACAAATATCTTAATTTCTAAACATTATTATTTCCAGTGTCCAGTGGTGATGATAATAATAGACCTATAATTTCAAAGTGATTTTCCAAGTATCAGATGGGAAATATAATAAAGACATGTATAAACTGTAAATCTAAACTAATGATGAATGATATTAAAGCATACCTTGCTTGAGTTAAATGTCATAGTTGAAAGTTAAATTTGTTACTGCATTTTCTAATAGCCATGACCATTGACTGGAAATGCAGATTGTCTCTGTCTTACATAAACAAGAAGTCAGACCTTCCCCAAATTTGTCAGCTTTATCAACCATGTCTATAGTTGATACTGAATAACATATTAGGTAATATGAAGACACAAGAACACTACTCAAGAGTGTCTATAAAATTTGAGTGTATACAATTAGAAATAATTGTGGTGAAGAGATATATTTCTTCAGGAAACCAAAGTATAAGATAAAAATGTTTTACTTTATGATGATCTAGCTTCCTAAGAGAAGGGATGAGATGTTTCACAAAATGAAAAGATGGAAGAACTGACTTACATTGACTGATCTCAATGTATTTTTATAACTCAATCAGTGTTTCTTTCTCCGCTGGTAGATAATTTATGGGAAACTTTAAATCATTCTCTTTGACCTTCTATAAATGCTAACTCTTTTATAGCAAAATAGAATCTTTTCTGAGATAAAAAATTATGCTTGCTTTTCCATGTGTTCACAAAAATGGCTTTAACTTTTTTTCCTTCCACTTTCACTGAGAATGTTTGTCATTAACTCAAGTGTTTTAACTGCAAACAACTAATTTCTGGTAGTGAATCTGATACAGGCATTAGAAAGATTTTTTTTTTAATTCTTATTGATTAAGATAACCACATTATATTTTAGAAATAACAACGTTGATTATTCAGTATGTTATTCATATTTTTGATCTATGAAATTTTATAGTTTTCAAGAAACTACCATTGTTATTTCTATTGATTTAACCATAAAGTTCATATTCTAGGTAGAAATCAGAATTTCTATTTAATTCTAATTAATTACAGGTTTTAAAATTAATTTAAAACTAAATATGGAATTTTTGTGGATTGTGATGTGAGTTGGGCTTCACTGGTGGCACAGTCGGTAAAGAATCCGTCTGCAATGCAGGAGACCTGGGTTCGATCCCTGAGTTGGGAAGATCCCTTGGAGGAGGGCATTGCAACCCATTCCAGTATTCTTGCCTGGAGAGTCCCCATGGACAGAGGAGCCTGGTTGGCTATAGTCCATGGGATCACAAAGAGTCAGACATGACTAAGTGATTAATAAGCACATGTGATGTGAGATAAGACTCTTTTTTCTTTATAATCATGCGACTGCTTGGATGAAAAGATTTAATCCAGAAGAAAAAAAAAATTAATGGAAGTAACAATGAATTGACAAGCTATTTTTAAGTTTTAAAATGCTTATCTCATTTTCTAAAAATGCAGTATTAAATACAGTTTCTAGTCTATCAATCCAACAAGGATATTTAAAATTCTTAATATTCAGCACAAAGTTATGTTGATGTTGGGACTCGTATGAAATGCTTTTAAAAATGAAAACTGACACAACTTTTCCAAAACTCAGGTTGACAATGTCCTCCAAGCCTTAAAAATAGTAGATTGCTTTATTTACCATTTCCAATTCTAGGAATCTACCCAAATGTGGACACCTATTTAAGTATAAATGCATTTTATAACACAGAGCAAGAAAAGGATGAGTAAACCAGTGTACATGTGGATGATACGTCATTCAGCACATGAAAAAAGGAATCTCAGGCAGAGATGAGTAAGCACAAAGACAATTGCTTTCAGTGGTCTTAGGAGAAGGCAGTGTTTGGGACTCCTCTGCTCTTAGGTTCTTAATGAGACACGCTGTGGAAGGGGAAATGGCAAGGAATGCTGGCCTTAAATCATCAAGGATTGTTTCACATGAAGGTTTCACATGATATCCTATAGTCCAAAAGACGGCCTTGCAGTTTGTTGGTTTATTTATTTGTTCTTGTTGGGGTTTTGTTCTTCCTGTTGTAAGCAGGAGAGGAATATAGAGGTAAAGAAGCATCAGCATATTTGCAAATGAAAAGACCATGATAATGAATAAATCAAAGATAAGAAAGAAAAAGAGCACTCAATAAGATACTAGAGGAGGCAGATGTGATGAATTACAGATCACAGGACAGAGTAAGATGATAGACTTTGATGGTAAGAGTCATAGTAATGTAAAATATGGTGGAGATCATCCTTCCCTGATGCCAGAGAAGCATTAGCAAATGGGCAGTTCACCATTTCATAGATTTTCAAAATATAGCTTCAGTTTTGGGGTTAAAGCATTTGCTACCTGCCTACCAACGTTCCAAAAACTGAGATCATGGCATCTGGTCCCATCACTTCGTGACAAATAGATGGAGGAAAAAGTAGAAGCAGTGATAGATTTTATTTCTTGGACTCCAAAATCACTGCAGATGGTGCCTGCAGCCATGAAATTAAAAGATGTTTGCCCCTTGGAAGAAAATCTATGTCCAACGTGACAGCATATTAAAAAGCAAAGACATCACTTTGCCAACAAAGGTCCACATAGTCCAAGCTATAGTTTTTCCACTAGTCACGTACAGATGTGAGAGTTGAACCAGAAAGTAGGGCTAAGTGCCAAAGAGCTGTGGGGTGTGTGCTTTGAATTGTGGTGTTGGAGAAGACTGTTGAGAGTCCCTTGGACTGCAGGGTGAGGTGAGGTGAAGTCACTCAGTCATGTCCGACTCTTTGCGACCCTGTGGACTGTAGCCTACCAAGCTCCTCTGTCCATGGGATTCTCCAGGCAAGAATACTGGAGTGGATTGCCATTTCCTTCTCCAGGGGATCTTCCTGACCCAGAGATCGAACCTGGGTTTCCCACATTGGAGGCAGACTCTTTAACCTCTGGACCACAAGGAGATCGAAACAGTCAATCCTAAAGGAAATCCATCCTGATTATTCATTTGAAGGACTGATGTTGAGCTGAAACTCCAATACTTTGGCCACTTGATGCGAAGAACCAGCTCATTCAAAAAGACCCTGATGCTGGGAAAGATTGAAGGCAAAAGGAGAAGATGGCAACAGAGGAGGAGAAAATACTGAAAATAGTCTAAATATGGAGATAATGAGGAGTGAAGAGAGTGATAGTGGGGATACATGGTAGAAGGCAGTTTAAGAAAATCAAAGAATATATGAATTGTATAATTTATGACTCAATGGATGTGAATTTGAGCAAACTCTGAGAGACAGTCAAGGACAGAGGAGCCTGGCCTGTTGCTTGGGGTCTGTTACATGGGGTCACAAAGAGTCCAATATGACTTAGAGAATAAATAACAACAAATAATTCCTGGAAAGGGCAAGTAATAGTGAGCATGAATATGCCATGTTTTAAAATGTAACATATTTTTGGATGGCAGAAAATGGATCTTGAATAATCCAAATTGGTTTCCATTGGTTCCTCTGAGAAAGTTAGGCTTAGGTTCAGTTCAGTTCTCTCGCTCAGTCGTGTCCGACTTTTTACCACCCCGTGGACCGCAGCACAGCAGGCTTCCCTGTCCATCACCGACTCCCGGAGCTTGCACAAACTCATGTCCATGGAGTCGGTGATGCCATGCAACCATCTCATCCTCTGTCGTCCCCTTCTCCTCCCGCCCTCAGTCTTTCCCAACATCAAGGTCTTTTCTAATGAGACTTAGGTTAACATACCACATTTTCTTATAGATATGAGAGTCTAAATGACTTTCCTGAGTGTACACAGTCAGTTGAAGAAGGAAACAGTAGAACTTTTTCCTCTAGTACTCAGAGTCTAATACTTTATTTTTAAATGAAGATTGGAAACACTTGTCTTTTTACGTATTTGTTTATTTGCTGGCTGCACAAGCCTTAGTTGTGGCACTTGGGGTCTTCAGTCTTCGCTGCAACATGCAAGTCTTTAAATTACAGCATGCAGACCCTTAGTTGTGGCATGTAGGATGTAGTTTGCCGACCAAGGTTTGACCCCAGACCCCCCTGCACTGGGAGCACAGTCTTAGCCACTGGACCACCAGTAAGTCCCTGAAAACATTTATCTTTTTAAATTAGAAATAGTAGTGTTGCACTAGAGTGTGAAGTTTTTTGGTTGCATGTTTATTCTGAAATGTGGAGACCAGTGAGAAATTATCTTAATGAGGGTATATTTCAAATTTTGATGACTTAACATGAAAAGCAGAAGAGGGAAGGCCATTTTTAATGTCTGACATTCCCTCGGGGCACCAGCAATTCTTCAAAGGCTGGGCTAACAAAGCAAATTGAACAACAAATAAAATCACACATGCAAAAGCTGTGTGGATGGTAACTATATGTGGCGATCATTTCGAAATATGTACAAGTATAAAATAACCATGTGCGTCTTAAACATATGCAACATATGTCAATCATGTCTCACTAATGCTACAAAAAAAGCAAAAAAGCTTAAATAAACACCAAACCAACCTTATGTTTAGCATTTTCTCCAGTTGTGGTCTGTGGATCATCCAGTGAGAATTCTTTTCTTTTACTAAGCACTTGCTGTGTGCCAAAAATATGTCAAAATATTCTAGAGACAGATCATAGAGCAGGAGACTCATGACCTTTTTACTCAGATAATCAAATGTGATAAACCCTTAAATAAGATAAATTTGGTTTTAAGTTCCATCTTTTCCATCCAATTTATTTTCAGTCTTAAGTGATTTATTTACTTTTCTAAACCCCAGTTTCTTTGTATGTAATATGATGAAAATAATTTCTTTCTTCCCTTTTTCTGTGGGTATAGATAATATGTGTGAAATTGCCTAGAATAAATCCAAATACACATCAGCTGTTCAATAAATGTAGATCTTCCTTCCTTTGATGGTATTAGCATTATCATATTGGTGGTATACTCATGGTGGTAAAATTATATCTGTGACCCAGGTACACAGAAGATGTAAATATTTGTGCTTAAATGGTTGTTGTTGCTCAGCAGTATGTATTCTCTCATGAAGTGCAGTTAAAATAATACTCGTCAGAGAGTTCAGAAACTTGGATCCCCTGTCTGGCATTGCCTCTAAATATAGCCGTGTGACTTTGAACAAACACTGTAAACCATTTGGGGCTTCAGTTTCCTAATATGCCAAATCTAGCCATTGAACTAGATGGACTCATAAATTCCTTTCTGGGTCTAAAATTCTATGACTATCTTCTTATGATTCAGTAGACAACTTTGGAATAGAGCCTGTCAACTTGCATTGTGGTTTGAATTTTTTCCCTTCTGGTTGTCATGTTCTATGAATAAATTTCCTTCTCATCAATCAACTTGTATAAATAGTGTTCTCTGCTTAATACTGTGTATCCTCTAATCTGGTTTTCTGTTTCCTCTGGACCAGGAGTATTGCCTTGTCTCCTGATGTATGCGAGCCAATGTTAAGACCTAAAATCAGGGAAAGGGTTTTACTTCTCAGACAAAGAAAAATAAGACTAAGTTTTTGTTTGTGTCTTTTTAATTTTGATAGAAATATAGTTGATTTACAGTGCTGTGTTAATTTCAGGTGTATAGAGAAGTGGTTCCACTTTACATACATAAACCTTTCCCCTTTGATAACTAAGTACTGTGCTTAGTCACTCACTCGTGTCTGACACTTTGCTATTCCATGGACTGTAGCCCTCCATAAGTTTATTTATGGATCAAGACTAAGTTTTAATGATTTATACAGATTATTCTAAGTGTGATGAGGTCAGGGCCTTGGGAAGTCACCATATGTACAAATGCATGAGGAACTGGTGAATAAAAGTACTATCAATAGAGAGAGAGATTGTTTCACAGCAGTATCATTTAGTGCAGTTTTGGGAAAGGATCCTGACATTTTTCTAGGAGATAAGACCTCCCACTTCTCATATATACTTCACTCAGTTCAGTTTAGCCGCTCAGTCATGTCCAACTCTTTACCACCCCATGAACTGCAGGGCCTCCCTGTCCATCACCAACTCCTGGAGTTCACTCAAACTCACATCCATGGAATCGGTGATGCCATCCAACCATCTCATCCTCTGTCATCCCCTTCTCCTCCCACCTTCAATCTTTCCCAACATTAAGGTCTTTACAAATGAGTCAGTTTTTGGCATCAGGTGGCCAAAGTATTGGAGTTTCAGCTTCGACATCAGTCCTTCTAATGAACACCCAGGACTGATCTCCTTTAGGATGGACTGGTTGGACCTCCTTGCAGTCCAAGGGACTCTCAAGAGTCTTCAACACCACAGTTCAAAAGCATCAGTTCTTTGGTGGTCAGCTTTATTTATAGTCCAGCTCTCACATCCATACATGACTACTGGAAAAACCATAGCTTTGACTAGATGGACCTTTGTTGGCAAAGTATTGTCTCTACTTTTTAATATGCTGCCCAGGTTGGTCGTAACTTGTTTTCCAAGGATCAAGCGTCTTTTAATTTCATGGCTGCAATCACCATCTGCAGTGATTTTGGAGCCCAGAAAAATAAAGTCAGCCACTGTTTCCACTGTTTCCCCATCTATTTCCTATCAAGTGATGGGACCAGATGTCATGATTTTAGTTTTCTGAATGTTGAGTTTTAAGCCATTTTTTTCACTCTCCTCTTTCACTGTCATCAAGAGGCTTTTTAGTTCCTCTTCACTTTCTGCCATTAGGCTGGTGTCATCTGCATATCTGAGGTGATTGATATTTCTCCCGGCAATCTTGATTCCAGCTTGTGCTTCTTCCAGTCCAGCGTTTCTCATGATGTACTCTGCATAGAAGTTAAATAAGCAGGGTGACAATAGACAGCCTTGACGTACTCCTTTCCCTATTTGGAACCAGTCTGTTGTTCCATGTCCAGTTCTATGTGTTGTTTCTTGACTTGCACACAGATTTTCAGGAGGCAGGTCAGATGGTGTGGTATTCCCATCTCTTTCAGAATTTCCCGTCTATTTCACTGGCATCCACCAAGATTCTTGGAGCTACAGCTTGATTTATGCCATTAATGGAATCTTTTTTTTTCAGAATATTAGAATTAAATTTGGTGCCAAATGTTTATAGCGATGGTCTTTTGGGAAGACTTGCAAGAGTCCTATATTTGAAAAGGAATTTGGCTCTGTTCTTAGTGTTTGTGTATGTGCATGGTTTTCCATGTAGTGAATACCAATACTATTTTTAAATTGGAAATGAGAACAATTTTAACTTTGAAAATTATCTTAAAAACCTGAGGTATAGATAAGATGAGTGATAAACAGGGACTTAGGACATTTGGGGTCATGTTATAGCTCTATCACTACCTGAGAAATCTGGAAACATTTCTTTAAACAAATACTTGAAACTGCAACATAGATTTTGTAGTCTGTTGCTTTTAGTATGCTGTCCTTGGTGCCAAGTGTAGTGTGTGGGGGCGGGGAGAAAATGAATATGTATTTTAGACAATGAAAATCATTTGCATGCAGTATTGTGCAGTAAATTTTGGATTCATAATGTTTTAGATACAAAGTTGGATTTAAATCCCAACTCTGAAGGTTCATAAACTGAAACGATTTTCTTCATTTGTAGAATATGATAACTTACTTATACTTAATTATTTGGATGTTCTGTAAGTTTGAATAACAGATATGTGTAGTATCTGGCATAAGGTAGTATATGATAGCTCTTATTATGTTTAGTGAATTATATAAATGATCAGATTGAACGATGTCAGGAGCATGGTGATCCTATAAAGAGTTGAGAGGGACTTTTCTATTGTGATTAATAATTGTTTTGAAAAGAAGTCCAGAGTTAGGGTCCACAATTATTTTGTAAGTATGGAAATCACGTTTGGCACAAATATATGTCTCCTAAATAACAAATAAGAAGCATTTACTTGAAGTTTTAAATGGAAGCAGTGACTCCATTAATTTGTAGTCATATCAGCAAGTATTTCTTCATTCAACTAATAATTATCAAGCAGCCACTGGATGACAAGATCTGAGGGATTTCAGTCAGTATTCGGGATATAGGGATAAATTACATGGTCTATTCTGTTTGAAGTTCACAGTCTGATGGAGGAGACAGTCTGATGGAGAGAGGAATAACAAAACAGGACAGTAACAGTAATAATAACAGTAAAAATGAAACTAAGAACATAGTATTGCTGCCAGGTAGACAAAAGAAATTAATTATAAAAATGAGTGAAACTGAGTTTTAAGGCTGTTCAACCTGGGACAGGAAAATAGCCCCCATTCCAGGAATGTTGTGTTTGTATGAATATTCTTGCCCCTACTCTTGGCATACACCATCCTATTGAAGGATTGCATGGATATGCTTTTCATGCTTTTTAACTTCAGTGATTGAGATCATTAATAATAGTCCTACTTACCTTGTAAACATATACATACACATGCCTTGTCCCTCAGTTTATCTTTTCAACTTTCCTAGGCATGATCTTCTGTATGTAACTTAAGAAAGCTATTAACATTTGGAATGTATTGTTTGATTCCTTTAATACAAAGATGTTTCTGGTCCATTCTTTAATTATCTGCTGAGATTTCAGAGTCGGGTAATTTTAAGGTATAATAGACTTTTAGGCATATCTCAACATTTTATCTGATGTTTAACAAAGAAACAGAACACTGTCTTGGTTAAAGGATAACTCAAAGTATCAATTATACAAACCACGGACTGAAACTGTGAGACTTTAATAAAAGGGAGAGGGGACACCACCAGTCAGTGAATGCTAAGCAGCATAGTTTCTTTTCTCCACCTATCATCCCTGTGTATTCTCTTATGGGTACATTTTGACTTGTGAGTGTTTTTAAATATCAGACTGAAAAATTATTATCAGCCTTTAGAACTCCTCTAGCCTTACTTTGCTGTTTTGAATGATGATGGCTTTGTACACAGAAAACACACGTCACCTAGAATAAGTGCATCAATGAAACAGATTGCATTTCTTATTGTAAATAATTCCAACTAAAAAGGATGATTGTTTTTCAATTTTCGTGTATTTTAGTTAGCATACCTTCTGACGGTTAAACATTTTATCAGCTTCAGAGTTTTCAGCTTAACACCTGTTTATTAGGATGTTTGGTGTTCCTTAATTCACTTTCCCAAACACACACTGTATCAGCTTTCTAATGAAATGCCTTTAACGTATTTAACAGAACAAACATGTTAAAAGTGAAAATTGAAGTGGTTGTACAGAGAATCAGAAGATTTAGTGCAGAGCTCACGAACTGACACCCTTGGGGCACAAACCAAGTGGTAGTTTTGTTTTCTTCGGCATTTATCATCATCAGCCCACGAGAGCCTGTCCCTTTTAAATGGGGAAATAGCCCAGCAAAATTGCCCATTTTTCAGAGTTATGTTAACCTGTGACCCAGAGGCCTGTGAATTTTCAGGACTTGGTTGAGAGCCTCAGCAGCACTCCTAGAAGACTAAGAGATCAAGTAACCATTGTAAATTAAACAGGTTCTCAATTCACATACACAGAGTAACCGACATTATTATTATTGTTGGCTTTACTAATTGCATTAAAGAAATAGCAACCCTAAACAAGCAACTAAATGTAATAGAGTTCCGTATGTGGTAGAATAAAGATAAGGTAAATGTTTCAGAGCAGTGCTACAGAAGCAGTCGGTTCTGCCAAAGGAAACATGTAAAGCATTGCAACGGATATTAACCTTTGAGTTTTAGGAAAAGATAGGACGTTTTGAGGTTGGAGGCTAGAGTGTCTCAGTCAGAGATGTTCATCATAGATAAAGAGACACAGACAGAGAACTACATGGAGTAGTCTGATGCCATTGGGATACAAGACAGAGAAAATTCTGGAAAGTAAGGGTAGGGGCAAGTTATGAAAACCCTTGGACTGATGTCACTAAAGGTTTTTGGTTGGGATAGTATTGTGATCAAATATGCTTATTAATCGAAGAAGGTGATGGCACCCCCACTCCAGTACTCTTGCCTGGAAAATCCCAGGGATGGAGGAGCCTGGTAGGCTGCAGTCCATGGGGTCGCTAAGAGTCGGATGCCACTGAACGACTTCACTTTCACTTTTCACTTTCACGCATTGGAGAAGGAAATGGCAACCCACTCCAGTGTTCTTGCCTGGAGAATCCCAGGGACGGGGGAGCCTGGTGGGCTGCCGTCTATGGGGTCACACAGAGCCAGACATGACTGAAGTGACTTAGCAGCAGCAGCACGCTTATTAATAAGATAATACCATCCTTGAAACAGACAGATCAAGTTGGAGTCCGGGTTTTATAGAACTGGTTAGAGCAGTGTTTTTCAGTACTGCTTAATAAATATTACAGCAAGAAATACAACTTACATCATGATATCCTCCTCCTGTTGCTTCCCCAGCTACTGTCATTAATGCTACACACATGTGAACCTGAAATAAATTTCCATAAGATGATGTGTATGGAACACTGTCATGTTCTGTTATAATCCATTTTATTCTCCTTCATTCTTTAAAAATAAAAATAAAAATTGCAGATCAATTCTTGATTCATCAGTTGTTATAGCTAAGTAATAATCAATTCGAAAATTATTCCAGTGATAGTTCAAACGCACATGGTGGTGCCTAAGCTTTGAAAATACCGATAAGAATGAAGAAGAGAGAACATACTCAGGAGAGATTTTCTGACATGGAATTTTTAGGGCTTTGTGATGAACCAGATATGGAAGATAAAAGAATTGTGGAGATCAAATCCTTTTAGTCAGTCAGAATGTGACTTTCTGCTAAATGGAAATAAAGACCCACTTAGAATAAATATGATGTAATTAATATGAGATGGCCTTGGCCTGCCTTGTGATATTAGCAAATGAAACATTCATTTTTATCCATGCATGGTATGATACTTTTCTGAATGCTTGGTGAGCATCAGAATACCTGACTCTTCTGAACATTATATCAACCGTCTTTCCAGGACCATGTGTCAAATAGATTATATATACTAAGTAAGACATCATCTTTTAATCTTGGATTGTACTTTCAAAACAAATGAAAAGAAAAGTATATTTGTAGTTTAGAATGGTATTTGTAGTTTAGAATGACAAGTTTTTGTCTTCTTAAACAAGAAAGTTGTGTCAGCGTGATATTACTGTGACGAGTTTGCTGGTATCATCACTAAATGTTAGAAAACTTGGGTGTGTTTCCCACCACCAACGTAACGGTCACGTGGTTCTTAGTTTATTAACACTATGAATTGCAAAGATAAAATGTTATCGTTTTTCTGCCTCGGTTTTCTGGCGTGGGTAATTAAAGTATCAGCTATAATATTTCATGAATGCTGTTTCTTTCCTTTTAATGTACAGCATAATTTTTAAGAACATAAATTCCATGCTAAATCAGTTTTTCCCTCTGTAGAAAAAATAGTAACTGCTCAGCAACCACTGATAAATGGAGTAGTTCAGTTCCCTGACTAGGACAAGAGGGCTGAAAAATACATCCTAAGACTCTTGCTTGGTTTTCCTTGTCTTAAATATTTCTAGTAATGAATTTTTACCAGAGAAAAGGAATGCCTCAACAGGAATTTTTTGCCAGAATTTTTTCTTTATACCCCTTTCAGAAAAGTTAAAATGATCCTTCACTTTTAATTGCAAAGGAAGTATTTAGAGTGTATGCTTAATATTCATTTCATATGCATTTTCAAGAAACTTACATGTAAAATTCAAATAAATATTAGTCTTGCAACTATATATATTCACTTTGTGAAAAAGAAAACAATCACATGCATGGAAATTCATTTGATTTAAGCACAATACGTTCATTCTTTGGCATCCCTTTCTGTCTCCCCACCAAAAAAAAACTAATATCTGTGCAGTTGTAGCAAATTTGCCAAATGGGTGATGCTATTTTGATTTTGACTGAAGTATGGGAATGACGTAATCAAAGATAGTTCTCTGTTACGTGGATCGTTGTCTTCTAGAATGAGTTTGATTTTTTTTTTCATTCTGTGATTTCCCTAGAAATACTATGACACTGTTTTCCCACCCTTGCCAGTAATATAAACAAATCTGGGTTTGTGAAAAGAAACCTCTTTTCTACTTAGTCACTTAGTCATTTTCATGATATGTGTCATTTGCATTTATTTCTGTCAACTTGAGGATTTTATTCATTGTTATCAGCAAGCATAGCGCATGATGGGTGTTTTTGTGTTCATCTACCATACTGAAAATTCAAATCTGCAACATGATGCTTCATCTCCAACTCTTACACTTTGTCTGCTACATAATATTATACCCCATATAAGTCATCTGTTAACCCTAGGCTTCATATTTCAAAAAGTGACATCAATTAGCTATTTAATCCTTTTACTGGCATTTTTAAAAATCCTTTCTTTCAAGAGACCTGAAGTGTAACTATTGTTTTGCTGTGTTAGATATTTAAAACCCGTTTGTTCAATAACTGCTCAATGTTTGGGGAATGTTGTGACTAAGTGGCCTTGTAGAATATGCTTAAGGCCAAATGGTAAGGCATTCTCTTCCTTGCAGGAGGGCTGGGGGAAAGATGAACATATAGAGATTTTCACTGATTCTGAAAGAAATCAGTGTGTAAATAGTGTCAATTAATACTCCTGTCCTGGAGCAATTTTTAAATAGTTATGCTTTCATTCTGTCCTTAGACTTGTTTCTTAATCGGCTTTGACCTAGTTCCTCACCCCTAAGTGGAGATAATACCACTCCTGACCTCAAAGTATTGCAAAAAGTATTGGCTTCAGTTCTACTGCCTTCACCTCAGGAAAAGCCAGAGAGGCTGAGAGGTTGCATGTTTTGGCTTCCCCTAGCAGTTTTGAGAGGGTAACCACAAAGCCTAGAACAAAGCCAGGTATTAGAGAGTCAATGTTCTCTTGACTCTTCAAGCTCAAAAACAGGATGGGAGCAGCTAGGAACCATGTGCTTCCTCTCAGGGCAGAAAAGAAAAGAGGTCATCTCCCATTCCATTGCCAGTTGACAAATGTGGTTCCAAGGTTATGATGGTTTGAGTTAAGGGATTTCAGTGTTAGTACAGCAAAATACACAGTGAGATTGGCTAACAGAAAAAAGGATGTGTTTGTAAAATTATGTGATTGGAACTTGTCTGAACATTAATGTGAGAAAGAATAAATAAAGATAAGGCTGTGATCCCCTGAGTTGTTATTAACAGCCTCCTGTATCACAGTGCCTGCTGTTTCTCCTCAGTGTCTCAAATGACTAGTTCTCTAGGTAGCACAAAGGTATATAACTCATACTGTGGGATACGTAAACGTGGCTAATGGAGCATTTTCTTATTGCTATTACTAATAATAAATGTCAGGATCATACTTTGGCCAGATTACATCACTGCCAACTAGCACAAATAGTAAGATAGCGCAAAAAAAAAATTCTGAGCAATGTGTTGTATTTGCACAATGAACTCTTAAGGCATATCTGTTGAACTTTTGAAAGAGGGACCTCCTAGTTGGTTAGACGACTATTCAGCCATAACTTAAGGGAAATGCAGAGAATATTGACAAGTCTAAAAGATATGTCTTGCTGGAGAATTAGGTGGTCTTGAGCAATTATTGTGAAATAAACACAGCTTTCCTTAAAAATTAAATGAATTAAAATTAAAATGCATTAAAGAATATTTTATATGGCCGTGAGATAAATGAAAGTGCCTTCAATTCTACATAAAAGGACTGTTGAGAGGGCATCACATCTAGCTTGAGATCACTGAAGAAATTTCAGAGGTCTAGGGTGGAAATGGAGCTGATTGCATTCCCAAAGGTTTTTAATCAGTCTTGGAAAATAAACACAAACAAATTGAAAATTGGGCAGCTTTGAATAAGCAGTGAGTTTGGCCACCATACCTAATTCTTAGATATGCTTTCATGTTTTTGATATGTCAAAATAGTTGGTCAGTATAAAAATTTGGGGCTTCCTTGGTAGCTCAGATGATAGAGAATCTACCTGCAATGCATGAGATCAGGGTTCCATCCCTGGGCTGGGAAGATCCTCTGGAAAAGGGAATGGCAACCCACTCCAGTACTCTTGCCTGGGAAATCCCATGGACAGAGGAGCCTGGTTGGCTACAGTCTATGGGGTCGAAAAAGAGTTGGACATGATTGAGCAACTAACACACACACACACACACAAATTTAACTTGGCTAAAGAAGCGGAACTTGAGTGCATTAAATATTCTTGTATACTCCGTAGTTTTGACTCACAGAAATCCACCATTTAAAAGTCAGGCACTCTTTAATTTTACAAGATTAAGAATAACGTGAAATAATGATTCGTAAATGCTTGCTACCCATTCTGGCTACTTTTGATTATTGTAATTCCTGAGAAGATTTATTAAAAAGGAAGATGACGAATGTGTGATTGCAGACCTATTTATAATCTTGCTCAGTCAGCACCATTGCTACTAGTAATGCTGTGAAGTTCACAAGTCTCCTGAATTGCTGGAGTACAACACAGCTGCTTGGTTATTTTGGCTTCCTTAATGCTTGCCCTGATTATATGATTCAGCTAATTATATGACTACATATCTAATCCAACCGCAGCAAAGTTAATTTGCTGGCCACATGTGGACATGATATTAATCTTTCCTTAGGCATAGGCACTCCACACAGAAAGCACAAGCAGGCTTGTGGAGCCAGCATAGTCTAAATGTTACGGTGTGTCCTTCTGTCGTGCTATTTTCAGTACTTCCATTTCCATCCTTCGCAAAGCCTGATTGGGCTGTGCTTGGGTCATAGGAACTTTACAGCAAAGCTCAGGTGAACTGATGATTCTTTGATCGCCTGATGCCCTTTCGGTTTACGTCACAGCCACTTAGCCATTTTTACCTCCTCAGATACGTTAGTTCCCTCTTGATGACCCCTGTTCTCCAGAAATCTTGTTATTCTGTTAGTTTCCTTTTGTTTCCCAGGTGGAAAGTCCCTGTCTTTCAGCACCCAGCTTTATTGATGACTACCTTATTAACTCTTCAATAACATCTGGGCAGACTGTCCTGTTTCAGAAACTGAGCTGAGGCTGTTCTAAAGAGTGGGTGTTTGCAAACATGAGATGTGGAGGGGCTTTTAAACATGTGATAAGAAAAAGGAATGAAAAGCATAAACTAAGTCATTTTTTTTTTTCCTGAAAAGATAATTCACTGGGATGTTATCTTGGCTGTCTTTAACAGGGTTGGCTCTGATTACTTGTACAATTATAGAGAAAATGACATTTATAGGTATTATTTTTCCTCTGGTAGAATCTTCTGAAAAGGATGGCTGAGGTATCGTTGCAGCAGAAAGATCTGTCTGAAGCTGTCTCCCCAGACATGAACATGTTAACTGTCACGTTAGCAAGCACTGTCTTATTTTTTACCTAAGGAAGGGGAAGTGTCTGTACCCATGTGGTTCAGAATGTATTTCCACAGTTTCCAAATCCATCTCACAATCAGCTTGGTTAGAATTTTAGACTACTTTTGAAGCTGATGTGGAGTGCATTTTAAGACTTTAAAAATAATCATATCCTTAGTCTTCTGTGAGTTACACTATCAAATGTAGCTTCTTTCCCAGGGCAGTCCCATCGCTAGGATTCTTACTGTGAGAGGAATGAGGAACAACTAATCTCCAACAGTGCATGGATCATGGATGGAGACAGATAAATACTCTATCACATAATCTAGTGGGTACAATTAAAGTTATATGACTTGAGATTATTTCTAAATAATATGATGTGTTAACTTTGTTTTCTCTCAGTAGCTCAGCCTAGATAACAGAGACTCTGCTTAATTGTTTGAGATGAAAGATATTGGTTGTGTTAGATAAGTGTTGTCAGAGATCTAGGAAGTAATCAGATATATTAATTAAGAGAGATAAGGAACGATATATAAGCCAGTAATTTTAATAGAAGAACACACACTTTACTTTCTAATTAAATTTAACTGGTTTGAGAATTTAATTAATGTGGAGAAATGCAGCAGGTAGAGAAATGTGAGAAACTTTCATAATTCAATCAAACCTGCAAAAATGCAGCAAGAGGAAATTAGTTTATCTTCCCTTCACTTGAAAGGCTGATGTAAACAACCTAAAAGAAAAGAAAACAAAAAAAAAATCTGAGTGTGTGAGAGTGTGTTCTCATGAATGTATAGGTTCAAATTATTTTTTTCCAAATAGCAAACTCTTTTTTGTTAAAAATCTAATTTTTCACTGATCAACTAATTAAAATGTGCCTTTTTTTTAGCAAGTTAAACTATTATAAAATTTAAAACCTGTTTTTTAAGTTTCATCAAATCCAGAACTCTTTGTGACAGAATCGAAGTATCACAAGTGGAAGACAAATTCCAGGTGCTTTCCAAAGCTTTCTTAAAATGCAAAAATCAGGTTATAAGAGTAGAATCAGAATCAGGTACTTTGTGAGGCCCAGGAGCTCAGGTATTGAGAACAGGGCTCCTCCTCCACAAAGGGCTCATGTCTGATTAGTAGGGAAGGCAGGCATTTTGAGGATGTCCTCAAAAGGGACAGAAAGATATATAATTCCTTGGTAGAGGATTTTTCTCTGGTAACATCTCAAAAAGGCATATTAAATGCAGTAACTCGATTTTCTTACTTTTCCTCTCCATTTAGGCCTAGGGAAAGCAATTACAAATAGGTTTGTGGAAAATGTTGCAAGGAGTTATATTTTTCCCTTAACCTCAGGGTACCGAAAAGCCATCTCCACTTACATATGTTTAGAAACTTGTTGAAGTGACTTAAGCTTGACAAGTGGTGTAGGTTAGACTATCAGGTCAAGTGTATTTTACTTACTTCTAGAACAACATGTGGCTTAGACTGCCTACTTCATGGCAGAGCTCTTATGAATTTACCATCATAAATTCCCTTTTTAGGAATTCATATCATGTGGTTTTATGAAGATAATAGTAATGAGTATTATTCAACAACAGGTTGTGTTAGTATAAATGACAATTTGAGCCCCATTATAATCCTTATTGAAGACAGTACTGTATTCCTGAAAGTGTGTTGACTTGCTGAAAAGGTAATTTTACCAGGCAGATTATGTTTTTTTCCCTACCTGGTTAAAAAAAAAATAAAAATGCTCATTCTGCTTTTTCTCTTCATGAATGCTATTTTATAAGTGAATGCTTCATACTTACTTTTCATTTATCCATTAATTTTTTCCCTCCTCAGGTGTAATCTAGCCCCTGTGGTGGAGTTTGCTGCAGACGTGGGAACTAAATCAGATTTTATTACCATGAATCCATCAGTTGTACAAAGAGCGTTTGGAGGCTTTCGGAATGCGAGTGACAGAGAAAAATTTGTGCGTAGACTTTCCATGCTGAATGACAGTGTCCTTTGGATCCCTGCTTTCATGGTCAAAGGAGGAGAGAAGCACGTGGAGTGGGTTAACGCGTTAATCCTTAAGAATAAACTGAAAGTGCGGACTGCTTATCCATCACTGAGACTTATTCATGCTGTCAGAGGGTAAGTGTCTGCAAAGGACCAGTCTGTCCTTGGCACAATGGTGCATATACCTACACAGTTTCCTAGACCAGAAGGAACTTCAGTAATTTATATATACATATATATACGTATATAGAAATAGTTTCCATTGTTTTATAATGGCTACTCTGCTTACCAACTTGAATTTTATTTACCTACTACTTTATTTTAGCACTTCTCTTCTTTGAAAAGGCAAACATATGATATTGGCACTTACTTCTATCTGCTTATGAACAAACGACTGATTTTATATGTTGCTGCATTAAAGAATAATAAGAATTCATAGTATAATTTGATGAATTTGGGGTAAAAACTATGAACAGAAGTGCTAAATAGCTAGTGGGCAATGTTGTGGAAGCTTAAATGTTAAATGTCTGTAAGAAGTAATTAAATCCCATCTGTAGTTAAGAGGCCAACGAGTGATAAAGCTGGCTGAGATAATATGCCTTAATGCTTCCCCACTAAAGTCACAGATGCCACTTTTATGGATTATGTCAATATTTTCCTTTTATTAATACAAGCTCAACAGAAAGACCTCAGGAGTAGACTCTTGTTTCAAAGTGGCAAATAACCAAAAGGGTAAATTCAGTCGTGCATACATATGTGTGTAACATGTATAACACAAAGATAAGCAATACTGTATATTTATTAAATATCTACTGAATGTCAGATACTGTAGATTCAAAACTGAAGAGCTGATCACTGCTTTAGAGGAATGCATAGGCTTTCTGGTAGAAATAGAGGCCTGTAAAGTGAGCTAAGGCGTAAACAATGATAAGGGGGAATATTGTCTGAAGTGTAGAATTTATTCCTCATGCTAACAAAGAAGTCCCAAAAATCTAACATCTGAACTGGACTTTTAATGCAAGAAGTGATTTTTAAGAACTTTAAAGTGATTGTCAGGGGGAAAAAGAAGAAACCAGAAGGAAATGTTATTGCATCATTAGAGCAAACTGAGGCAGGAAAATAATTTAATGAGTTGTAAATTTGTGTAATAATGGAGTCCATTTTGGTGCAATAGGATACAAAATAACTTTTGTGATCTGGTTCAGAAGATAATCAGTTTTATCCTTCATGAAGCATCATTAGATATGTGAATTTAGGAGATTAACTCTTGTAACTGCAGACTGTATTGACAAGGAGAAGTGCCAGAGATACAAAGACCATAGAGGCTTTTGGTTAATTTACTCATAAAATGATAAAAATGTAGAGCAAAGTCAGTGGACATGAAAATGATGGGCAAGTTCAGGGTACCAAGTAAATCCAATGGGCAGAAGTCCCAAAAGAAAAATCTTTCCAAACTCAGAGTTTAAAATAGCTTACTTTATACACTGTTATTTGGACTGGGCTAAGGTGTTTTCTGTTTTGTTTTGTTATTGAGATAATTTCCTTCAGGAATTTGTCATTTCTTTGTTTAATTCTTGAGACAGTTTTTTTTTTTTTTTAATTGTTATTCTGCACGCAAGTAAATTGCATTCTTGCAATTAGATCCTGGTTATTCAACTTTCATTCTCTTGACATTTGGCATGAAGTTTTAACAAAGATAAAATACATGCATTCAGACGATAAGTAATTTTTTTTTAAGTTACTGATTCCTGTAATTACAGATTGAGTCTGAAAAAAAAAAAAAGAGTTCTTAATAGAGAGAAACTTCATAAAGTGTTGTGCTAGAAACATATCTTTTAATTTCTTTATTGATCAAGTGTATTGCAGATATTTTCTCCAGTCTGTGGTTTGCTTTTCACTCTCTAAATGGTGCCCTTTGATGTACAGGAATTTAATTTTAACAAAATCTAATTTGGGCTTCCCTGGTGGCTCAGAGGGTAAAGCGTCTGCCTCCAATGTGGGAGACCTGGGTTCGATCCCTGGGTCGGGAAGATCCCCTGGAGAAGGAAATGGTAACCCACTCCAGTATTCTTGCCTGGAGAACCCCATGGACGGAGGAGCCTGGTAGTCCACGGGGTCGCACAGAGTTAGACACGACTGAGCAACTTCACTCACTTCACTTCGTCTATGTTTTTTCCTTCATTCAAAAATTTTGATAAAGCACACATATCAGAAAATCTACCATCTCAACCATTTTAAGTGTACAGTTTAGTGGTCTGAAGTGCATTCGTTTTGTTGTACAACTATCACTACTATCCACATGCAGACTCTCTTCCTCTGGCAGACTGAAACTCTTTATCTATTAAACAATTGCTCCCCATTCCCTTCTGCCCCCGCTCACTGGCAGTCACCGTGCTACTATCTGTTTTTATGATTTGGACAACTCTGCTGCTGCTAGGTCGCTTCAGTCATGTCTGACTCTTAGCGACCCCATGGACTGCAGCCCACCAGGCTCCTGCGTCCATGGGATTTTCCAGGCAAGAGTACTGGAGTGGGGTGCCATTGCCTTCTCCAGGACGACTCAACTACCTTATATAAGTGGAGTAATACGGTATTTGTCTTTTTATGACTGACTTATTTCACTTAGTGTAATGTCCTTCATTGTTTCATGTAATTTTTTTAAGTTAAAATTTGTTTTGTCTGACATTGGTATAGTCACTCCTGTTCTTACATTACTCTTTTGTTTTTTAGTATTTTCTGTGTCTGTGTGTAGTGAAACATTTGAATTTCTTTCTCATTTCCTTTGTGTGTATTCTAGAGCTATTTTCTTTGTGGTTACCATGGGGATTTCATTTGAAATCTTAAAGTTATAACACTTTTATTTGAATTTATACCAGCTGAACTTCAGTAACACACAAAAAGTTTCCTCCCCACTACTTTCCATTGTTGGTGCACAAAATTATATTTTTATACATAGTGTGTCCCAAAACATAAACTAATATTTTTAATGCATTAGTATCCTAAATTATGTAGAAAACAAGATTTAGATATAAACCAAAGTTACAGTAATCCTAGATTTCACACTAATAATTTTTAATGTATTAATCTCTTAAGTCATGTAGAAATAGATGACAGTAGTTACAAACCATTGTTAAAATAATACTAACTTTTATAATTGCCCATGAATTTACCTTTAGTGAAATCTTTATTTCTCCACACATCTTCTTTTTTGATGTGTTAAAGCTGAGTATCATTGATTCATAGAAAAACAAAGAAGTCACTCTGTCCTGTCTTACATACACACACACACACACACACACACACACACTCTAACACATACATATACATACATGCTTACATGTACACATCCACATACACATGTGTGTACATATACATATACACACTCGGGTTTCCCAGGTGGCAATAGTGGTAAAGAACCTGCCTGCCTGCCGGGCGACATAACAGACGTGGATTCGATCCTTGGGTCGGGTCGGGAAGATCCCCTGGAGGAGGGCATGGCAACCCACTCCAGTATCCTTGCCTGGAGAATCCCATGGACAGAGGAGCCTGGTGGGCTACAGTCCATGGGATCTCGAAGAGTCGGACACAACTGAGCGACTTCACTTTCACTTTTCACTTTCATGCACTGGAGAAGGAAATGGCAACCCACTCCAGTGTTCTTGTCTGGACGGAGAAGCCTGGTGGGCTGCTGCCTATGGGGTCGCACAGAGTTGGACACGACTGACACGACTTAGCAGCAGCAACATGATAAGAGTGTTTGGTGTTGTAAGAAAGTGATTAACTGTCTTCCAAAGTGACTGTATCATTTTACACTCAAACTAATAATGATTGAGAATTGCTATTGTTCCACAGCCTTCTCTGCATTTGGTGTTTTCAGTTTATATATGGGTGATTTTGGTCATCCTAATAGGTACATAGTAGTACCTTCCCTGGTAGCTCAGTTGGTAAAGAATCTGTCTGCTATGCAGGAGACCCCGGTTTGATTCCTGGGTCAGGAAGATCTGCTTGAGAAGGGATAAGCTACCCACTCCAGTATTCTTGGGCTTCCCTTGTGGTTCAGCTGGTAAAGAATCTACCTGCAATGCCAGAGACCTGGGTTCGATCCCTGGGTTGGGAAGATCCCCTGGAGAAGGAAAAGACTACCCACTCCAGTATTCTGGCCTGGAGAACTCCACGGGCTGTACATGGTGTCGCAAAGAGTCAGACACGACTGAGTGACTTTCACTTTCAATTGTTGTTTTAATTTACATTTATTTTACAACATATGATGTGAAGCATCTTAGAATATGCTTATTTTCCACCTGCATCTCTTCTTTAGTGAGACGTCTGTTGAAATCTTTGGCCCATTTTTTTTTTTTTAGTCAAGTTAGTTTTCTTATTGGAGAGTTTTTTTGTGTGTATTTTGGATAACTAGCCTTTATCAGAATTGCCTTTGGAAAATATTTTCTCCCAGACAGTGACTTGTCTTTTCATTCTGTTCCCATTGTCTTAATGAAGTCAAATTTACCAATTATTTTTTTCATTGATTGTGCTTTTTGTGTTGTATCTAAAAAGTCATCACCAACCCAAAGTTATTTAGATTGTCTTATGAGTCATCATCTAAGAGCTTTATAGTTTTGCATTCTATGTTTAGATCTACCATCCACTTTTAGTTAATTTTTGTGAAAGGTGTCAAGTTCTTTATCAGGAGTCATTTTTTAATGAGGATGGCCAATAGTTCCAGCACCATTTCTTAAAAAGACTGTCTTTGCCTTTTTGTATTACTTTTGCTTCTTTTTCAAACAGTTGACTAAATTTGGGGGGGTCTATTTCTGGGTTCTTTAACTGTTCCATTTGATCTATTTTGTCCATCCTTTGCCAACATTATATTGTCATGAATACTGAAGCTTTATGGTCTTTTTCTCCCCTCAGTATTATTTATTTATTTTGCTTACAATATTGTATTGTCTTGAAGTCAGGTATTGTCAGTCCTCTGACTTTATTCCTCCATCAATATTGTGTTGACTATTCTGGGTTTTTGCTTCTCTGCATAAACTTTGGATTTATTACTTTATTCCCTAGGTTCTGGTTTTTCTCTCTTCATTTACTGAAAACAGCAAAACAATCAGAGGAATGGTTGAAATAGGGCATTTTCAATAAGTTAGAATCTAGATAGAATTATATATCTTTAACAACAGTAAATTCATATAGCCCCTTTGCATTTATTTTAAACATAGAAAGTGCAAAACTTTTTACTAATTAGTTCATCAGTCCTCTCCTTTTATGATGTCTTATTCACTTTTCTTCCATAAACACTATACACATAAAATATCTCACCATTTGCTAAACATGTTATTCCAAAGAACAACAAAGTCAAGCTTCTGACTACTAGTGAAGTCAGTGATGCTTTCTTTTGATTGCTGTACTTTAGGTATTTTTGACAAGACTTATTTTGTATTCTCCAGAAAGAACTTAACTTGCTACTTTCACGCGTACACATCAGCATATTTCCCCTCAAGGTCAAGTTCTCAACTGTGGCCTAGAGTATAAAAAGTAGCCCTAAATTTACCTTTCACCTTTCAAGTACATTGGAAATTTGTACACATGATGTTTGTCAAAGGTTGTTTCATTTATGGGACTAATGAAATTAACACATTGATTCATGCAAATGTAGCATTTCAACATAATATTTGCACTCTTACAGAGTTACTGAGACTCAGAAAGAAAATAAGGAAGTGGGAATACTGATGAAACAAGATTCACATGATGTGAAACCATGAGCAAACTCCCCAAAGATATATTCTTTACGTATTTTTTCACATGTCTCTGAAACCCCGTGGTTAATACAATTCAGGAAAATAGTTTAGAGAGTTTTGTATCCTCTGTGGGTTATTAGAGCTGTGTCCCATGAGAGGTCTTTCATGCAGTGCCTGCATTTTATGGGGCACGTCATCACAGTATTAAAATGGAAAGCCTCTTCCAAGTACTACAGTTACAAGTAGAAATTTTAAATGATTTGGAAAGCAAAAATGTCCTTGAACACCCATGAGAATCATTTAGTTTCCTTATTGTCAAGCTTCATGATTTAAATTTTTTCCTCTCTGAAAATTATGATGGCTTACCAACTTTAAGCATCAAATAAATTGTACATGTTTTTAAGCTCTGAAGATATTACCATCAATCACAAAATTTGATGGTGGTTTTTGATGTGTGGTCATTCTTCCCAAGCCATGTTAAGTGAAACAGGAGGGAAAAATATCTTATTTTCTAATTTTGAAACAGTCTTACAAAGTAATGAAAGAGTAGTCTAACGGGGTAAATTTTTAAAAATAAACTATAATTACAAATTAAAGTGAATACATCAATGTTACACTGGTTTGGGATTGCAAGCTGTTCATTTGTATTTATTCTGAAGCTTCACATGTATGATACTCTTATTACTATGTTGTAATTTTCCTTTGAAGAATGCAACAATTTTCCTAAGACTTTAAGAGTGAAGAAGGAATTTTGAAACTTTAAAATGACTTGTTGAAATTTTAAAAATGTGATTACAAAATATAAAAATCAAGGTTTCTTCTTTATATATTGAAAACAAAATTATCAATGTATAACCTGAAATCTGAAAAGAATTCAACCCAATAATGTGATTTAATATGCAATTGAATTATTCTGTAAGATATATTAATTATATTTTTGCAAAATAAATAATGTTAGGCAAAAAATTCTATTTTTATAATTACTGTAGTTTGATTCATGATAGTCAAGTGCTGTTTTTAATAATGGGATGATTATACTTTTATTTTCTTATTGTTTTTATCATTATTTCAAAGAAAATTAAGCAGTGCATAAAGTAGCTTCTCAGTTCTACTACCAACTACAATGGATAGTTTCTTAAGAATTCCAGGCAATAAGCAAATGAGCATATTTTGAAATTATATTTTGTATGCATAAATATATTATATGAAAGTGTTCTAAATTAGAATCATGTGTACTTTCTGCGATTTCTTTTGAGTTTGTACTTTGAAGAGTTTATTTGTAGTTTTCATCTGTATTCCCTTAGAATATGCTTAACTTTGTTCAGATATCTCTCTTAAAGAGCTTGTGAATGCTAAATCACTTCATTTCTGTCTGACTCTTTGCAACCCTATGGACCATAGCCCTCCAAGCTTCTCTGTCCATGGGATTCTCCAGGCAAGAATACTGGAGTGGGCTGCTGTGCCCTCCTCCAGGGGATCTTCCTGCCCTAGGTATCGAACCCACATCTCTTATGTCTCCTGCATTGACAAACAGGTTCTTTACCACTAGCTCCACCTGGGCAGACCCTTAAAGAGATTAATTGATTTAAATTTTAGATTTGTTTATATAAATAGTTTTGGAAAAAGTATTCAAACATTTCTATTTGAATGCTTTGCTTCCTGGTAAATATTATGAACTATTATTGAAGTACTTAAAGCAAAAGTAAAATATCCCCTTTAATTATTTTATAAATTTTTATGATCCTGTTTTGTTATTTGAATTCTACCAAAGAAAAAATAAGGCAATTACCCTATTTTGTCACCACATTCTAATTAATAATTGTTTTAATATAAATACTATAATAAGGACTATACTCATTATGTTGACAAGCTAATACTTTGTATTAATCAGAATAAATACTAGGTAATTGATGATTCGCTGATGATCATTGAGATTGATAAACATGCATAGTGTTCAGTGATGTAACCTTCATAGTTAATAATTCTAAAGGTATCCAACAATTTTGTAAACAAATATCTTCACCAAAATGATTTTTAAGGAAATGATAAATTCAATTCATACATATTCTTTAATATTTTATGTGAATTCTCTTTATGACTTTCTTCCTTAACTTTTAGCTTAGAATATGTATCTACCCTTGTATTTGAGAAATATTCCAAATGATTTTTTTCTTTGAAGGATAATTTTGCAACTACAAAAGAAATGTGCAAGTGTGAGATAAGTTGACTATATGACTGCTTTAAATTTGCTTGGAATTAAAAATTTCTATTTGAAATGCTTGAGATAACCCTCATGACCTACAGCAATGTCATTCAAATTGGAGTTCACAGATGTATTTCTCAGGTTCTGAGAAAAAATACTTATTCTCTTTCAAACATGTTTTTATATTGATCCAAACTGAGAACATTGGCTTACAGAATTTTTAAAAATTACTTAGGAGATTGACCTCCAAAGACAGTCAAAACAAACCCTTCTTATTCTGACCATAGACAAGACTGCTTACAATCTTGAGCCTCAGATTTATATTCTATAAAATGTGGATATTGACATAAATAATCATCGAGATCCTTTGGGCTTTGAGTTTCAGTGGTTCCGTTCTTTAGTTTTCTGACTCACATGAATATTCAAAATGCCACAAACATTTGTACTAAATTTTCATAAATATCCTCAGGAATATCCTCTCTCTAACCTTAAGGGAAGCATCATTTAACTTTTGATTTTCACAATAACTGAGGTAGCTTTCTAAAACATTCCTGCTTTAAAGTCATTTGTCTAGAAATTTAAATATTCTTCATGTTTTTCAAGACCAGAATTAATTAAGATCCTCATCGGAATGTTACACACACACAAACACATTCATATACACACATAAATATGTATGTGCATATATAAAGGTATAAAAGAGATCATTATATATGTTTGTTATGGGGCCAATTTTCTATTGAATTATTACTTCTTTGATTTCTGCAGTTATTGTTAAAAAGCATAGATCTTTCTATAAATGCAAATTATGGAAAATTATTTCTGGAGAAGTGTTTATTTTTTGCATATGTGAAACATAAAAGTAATGTTCATATATGCTGTATATACATACTCACAAAATACATTCTTATGTAATATATAATACATTAAAATATATTCAGTTCAGTTCAGTTCAGTCGCTCAGTCGTGTCCGACTCTTTGTGACCCCATGAATTGCAGCACGCCAGGCCTCCCTGTCCATCACCATCTCCCGGAGTTCACTCAGACTCACATCCATTGAGTCGGTGATGCCACCCAGCCATCTCATCCTCTGTCGTCCCCTTCTCCTCCTGCCCCCAATCCTTCCCAGCATCAGAGTCTTTTCCAATGAGTCAACTCTTAGCATGAGGTGGCCAAAGTACTGGAGTTTCAGCTTTAGCATCATTCCTTCCAAAGAAATCCCAGGGCTGATCTCCCTCAGAATGGACTGGTTGGATCTCCTTGCAGTCCATGGGACTCTCAAGAATCTTCTCCAACAACACAGGTCAAAAGCATCAATTCTTTGGCGCTCAGCCTTCACAGTCCAACTCTCACATCCATACATGACCACAGGAAAAACCATAGCCTTGACTAGACGGACCTTAGTGAGAAAAGTAATGTCTCTGTATTTTAATATGCTATCTAGGTTGGTCATAACTTGTTTTCCCAGGAGCAAGTGTCTTTTAATTTCATGGCTGCAGTTACAATCTTCAGTGATCTTGGAGCCCAAAAAAATAGTCTGTCACTGTTTCCACTGTTTCCCTATCTATTTGCCATGAAGAGATGGGACCAGATGCTATGATCTTAGTTTTCTAAATGTTGAGCTTTAAGCCAACTTCTTCACTCTCCTCTTTCACTGTCATCAAGGCTCTTTAGTTCCTCTTCACTTTCTGCCATAAGGGTGGTATCATCTGCATATCTGAGGTTATTGATATTTCTCCTGGCAATCTTGATTCCAGCTTGTGTTTCTTCCAGCCCAGCATTTCTCATGATGTACTCTGCATGTAAGTTAAATAAGCAGGATGACAATATACAGCCTTGACGTACTCTTTTTCCTATTTGGAGCCAGTCTTTCATTCCATGTCCAGTTCTAATTGCTGCTTTCTGACCTGCATACAGATTTCTCAAGAGGCAGGTCAGGTGGTCTGATATTCCCATCTCTTTCAGAATTTTCCACAGTTTATTGTGATCCACACAGTCAAAGGCTTTGGCATAGTCAATAAAGCAGAAGTAGATGTTTTTCTGCAACACTCTTACTTTTCCGATAATCCAGTGGATGTTGGAAATTTGATCTCTGGTTCCTCTGCCTTTTCTAAATCCAGCTTGAACATCTGGAATTTCACAGTTCTTGTACTGTTGAAGCCTGGCTTAGAGAATTTTGAGCATTAATTAGCTAGCATGTGAGATGAGTGCAACCCTGCAGTAATTTGAGCATTCTTTGGCATTACCTTTCTTTGGGATTGGAATGAAAACTGACCTTTTCAAGTCCTGTGGCCAGTGCTATGTTTCCCAAATTTATTGGCATATTGAGTGCAGCACTTTCACAGCATCATCTTTGAAGATTTGGAATAGCTCAACTGGAATTCCATCACCTCCACTAGCTTTGTTCATAGTGTGCTTCCTATGGCCCACTTGACTTTGCATTCCAGGATGCCTGGTTCTAGGTGAGTAATCATACCATCGTGATTATCTGGGTTGTGAGGATCTTTTTTGTATAGTTCTTCTGTGTATTCTTGCCACTTCACCTTAATATCTTCTGTTTCTGTTAGGTCCATACCATTTCTGTCCTTTATTGTGCCCATCTTTGCATGAAATGTTCCCTTGGTATTTCTAATTTTCTTGAAGAGATCTCTAGTCTTTCCCATTCTATTGTTTTCCTCTATTTCTTCGCATTATTTCTATTATATTATTATTGTAAGTGTTTAAATAACTTGATTTTTTCTTCTTATTCAGAATATTATATTCTAGTTTATCTATTTCATGATCAGTAAACTTATATCTTCATTTTTCATTAAATAATATTATGTTGAACAATGGGATATCACTTAATATAACCTCCCAAGTTTCTCAGAGTTTTGCTGAATCATTAATGTTTTCTTTTAGCTTGCAGCCTGTAAACTATTATAGCTGAGTATTTAATTCCCAATGCAGTGAGCAAAGTCGTAATTCCTAGTTTGTGGATTTCAATATAGGAAGGAACAACATGCCTTACAGAAATGATATCAAGTGACATCTCTAGCTTACCTCTTATCTGTGTAGCTCTCTCTCTGTTATAAACTATTTCATTGGTCAAGTGTACTTTTATATTAAAGGAAGCACTATTCGTTCCTTTGTTACAGTGTGTGATTTTCAATATGGTTCTTACAGATAAACACGTTGTATTTTCGTACATGTTTCAGCATCAATGTCTATTCCAGTAAGACTCAAACCAAAATACTGTATCAAAGACCTTATTTTCTGAACTTATCTTTTAGATGTTAAAATCTGTCACTTTTAAATGAGTATAAAGATAAAAGGCTATATAAAATTAGGTTGATCCTCTGCAGGCTAAATTCATGTGAATGACATGTACTTGAAGAAGTTGAATCAGACCAGGCTTCCAATAGAATCGTCGGTAAAAATACACACTGACATAGACCAATACTTGGAGAAGGTGATGGCACCCCACTCCAGTACTCTTGCCTGGAAAATCCCATGGATGGAAGAGCCTGGTAGGCTGCAGTCCACGGGGTCGTGAAGAGTAGGACACGACTGAGTGACTTCACTTTGACTTTCCACTTTCATGCATTGGAGAAGGAAATGGCAACCCACTCCAGTGTTCTTGCTTGGAGAATCCCAGGGATGGGGGAGCCTAGTGGGCTGCCATCTATGGGGTTGCACAGAGTCGTTCACGACTGAAGCGACTTAGCAGCAGCAGCAGCAGCAGACCAATACTAGGCTTCAGGAAACCTGAGTTTACCTCTGTTATACAAGTGGATTATTTTAAAGTATTGAATCAACTCAAAATTGTATAAGGAAAAGCAATTTTAAAAGACAACTTTGAAAATGGAGACATTCACTCGGAACACTTTCTGAAAATGGCTTACTTGTTTTAAATTTAGTTTTATGCCAAAAACACTTACATATAGTTTCCATTTTGACTAATGAGCAACACAGCTGTAATACTTCTTTGTAAAACATGTATCCTTCTTTAATGCTTTTGAGCAGCTAGAGACTGCTTAATGGGTATTTTAAACGTCATGATATTTCCATGATGGAATATTTCTTCCCTTCCTGACAACTCTGATATCCACCCTTCCGCATTGCAGAGTTTCTTAATATCTTAATCTAGTTGGCCTTGAGCTGTGGTATTGTTTTCTGGCAGCTTCCATCATTCATATTTTATTGTGGAATGTGACAGTATAAATAGCTTATATCTGAGAGGTCATTCATACGTGTTTGGCTCAACAGGGCCCTGTGGGATCGCCAGGATGCCCTCAGCTAGCCTGTTTTCCAGTTCTTGATTCTTCTCATTGAGACTAAAAGCTTTTGCAGGGTATCTAGAGTGCTTTTGGGGGAATAGAGAATCCTTCATAGCACTCATTGATATTGACGTATCCTGGAGCTTCTCCTTGA
The DNA here is from genome assembly GCF_014754425.2 of Oryx dammah. Taxonomy (NCBI): domain Eukaryota; kingdom Metazoa; phylum Chordata; class Mammalia; order Artiodactyla; family Bovidae; genus Oryx; species Oryx dammah. The sequence continues at coordinate 10,517,734 of NW_024070189.1, forward strand.
TAGGCATTATTTTTCTTTTCTCCACCTAGATCATTCTGCTTCTTCACTTTAAAGATAAGAGCCAGTTGGACACAATTCCTCACTCTTGTCCTTTTCTCTGAAATTAACCTGGATGTCTTTTCTCTTCAGAAGGGGTGTATATTTCGAATAGAACAATCATCAGAATGTATGATTATTTTTTATATTGTTCTCTGTCTTTTTATATTGTATATTTCATGAGAGAAAAGGTTGATTTATTCATCCCTTTGTATACCTAAGAAAAAGTATGAAAACCCTGTGTTCATTATGTTGGGGCCTGGGGCCTGGGGCCTGAGTGCAAGGGGACGGAGAATGGAGTCACGAAAAAGAGCCAAGTTGTGCTGAAAAAAGACTTTGAAGTTTTGTTTAAGGGTTCATTATTTAGAGCAAAGAAGCAAAACAGCAAGCAGAAGGAGGAAATGACTTTTTTAAATATGAATCTGGATACCACTGGGAATCACATTAACCATTCAGCTTATTTTGCAATAGAAGGAAATCATGGAAATAAGGAAGGCTTGAAACTCAAATAATGTGGTTAAAACTAGAATAACTTGTCTTTCCACAATTTATTAATCAACTGGTACACATCAAGAACCATCCTGTGCTCAGTATTCACAAAATTGTGAAAGCAATGCTTACTAAATTTTACCTGCCTAAGTTGTTGTTAGAATGAAAATATAAAAATAAGTTCTAACTAAAAAGTAAATAGATCATAATAACGAAGTGTGGCATGGGAACATCCACACTAAACATCTACAAATTCATCCTGGCCACCTGAGGAATATTGTCTTTGTTCCATAATTTAGTAACTTAATGTTTTCTCTTGATTATTGTTTTTCAAAATCTCTCTCTGTATATATATATACATATCTGTTATTGTTTGACATGATGCTTTCTGAAAGAAAATGGTTATTTTAAACACGTTAAGGAAGGAAATAAATTTATTTTCATCATTTTAAAAAATTCCTATACTGACACTTAGTATTCAGAACAAAGGTTTTCTCTGCTATTTTAAGAGCTACACAAAAATTCATGAATGTATTTCATGGATTGTATTCATTACTTGCTTTTGGTTCTTTTATTTCCTTGCTACTCTGAAGACCCAATCTTGTAACGAGTGGTAGAAAATATATAAATAACATTAGAAATTCCCTTGTTTCTCTGACCTTTAAAGAAAAAAGAACACTGATCACTGTGCAAAATACGTCTTGAATTAATCTGCAGAAAGCTATTCTAATTTAAGTTCAAGTGATGTAGCAGTGACTACGTTCAGAGACATCTTATATACATTAAAAAATTAAGTTGTGAATTTTAAATAAAAGGCAAATATATAATAGATTTTCAAGCAGTACGACTATATATTGTCTAAGTTTGCTGAGGAATGTAACTGAATCAAGTGTCCCATAAATCTTTTAAAATGTATAGTTTCTTGAAAGGGGTAAAGTGTTAGCTGCTCAGTTGGATCTGACTTTTGCCACCCCATGGACTGTAGCCAACCAGGCTCCTCTGTCCATGGAATTCTCAAGTCAAGAATACTGGAATGGGCCCCCATTCCCTTCTCCAGTGGATTTTCCCAAACCAGGGATCAAACTGGGTTTCCTACATTGCAGGCATATTCTTTACCATCTGAGCAGTCATTTCCTCTAATTAGCATTGTACTGGGACTCTCACTTCATGGGCCTAAGTGAAGGTAAAATCCTAAGGTATTTTCTCCATTCTTACAGTTTTTATCATATCCTAAGAATTTTAGCCTTCTAATATGCTATTATTATCCTCATCCGTAAATTAAAATTCTCCCTGTTTGGTAGAATTTTTGTATATGACATGAAGGTTCCTCATCCCTCAAAAGATTTTACTTCTGTGCAATTTGAACAGATTTTTGTCTCAAGGAAAAATAACTACCTAAATTTAAGATATTCAGGAGAGAGCAGCTTAGATAAGCAGTAAGCTATACATAACCGATAAGTAATTTTTACTTAATGGAAAATAAATTGTTAGAATTAAAGGAACCAGTGAAATTGCTCAGTTGCGTCCAACTCTGAGACCCCATGCCTACCAGGCTCCTCCATCCATGGAATCCTCTAGGCAAGAAACTGGAGTGGGTTGCCATTTCTTTCTCCAGGGGATCTTTCCGACAGAGAGTCAAACCCAGGTCTCCCACATAACAGGCAGACGCTTTGCTGTCTGAGCCACCAGGAAGCCCTAGGATTAAAGGAAAGTAATCATAAAGGCCCAGTGAATACACACTGGGAGCAGCAGTACTGATATTTCCGTGCTATTGTTGCCCTTACCCTCTCTGTGTGTCTTTATCCAGCTGGATCCTGAAGTTAGATCTCAGTTAAGGTTACTACAAAAAACTGCTGGTGACAAGTCACTGCTCTGTATTGGATAAGTACCTGCTGCATTCTTGGTTTTATGTGAGTTTTCAGCTCAGGACCTTGTTACCACAGCAATGGTATTATTTAGCTATATTCCCTGATTCAATGTTCTTGGAGACAGTATCAGTCAAATACTAGTGTATTAAGAACTCACAATCATTCAGTTCCACCGTGCTTTAACTTTTATCCTGAAACCATCATCCAACGACCATGTTGGTGGTCAAATGAAATGTGTTACAGAGATTAGGCTGGCAGTTACTATCTTATCATTAATTCCTTACTAAACATGTAACAGGTTTTATTTCAGGCAGTATACATTTCCACTGTCAACACCAAATTGTTTCACCATAATGGAAGTATGGGTCATATTGCTTGTCCTGTTCTTTAATTACTCATTTAAAGCAGGCTTTTTGAAGAAATATCACTCTTTGATGTCCTTCTAGAGACAGTAAAGTCAGTGGGAGAATCCATTTCTCCTTCTTTAGAAGATACGTAAAATGCTAAAGCTGAAGCTCCAGTACTTTGGCCACCTCATATGAACAATTGACTCATTGGAAAAGACTTTGATGCTGGGAGGGGTTGGGGGCAGGAGAAGAAGGGGACGACCGAGGATGAGATGGCTGGATGGCATCACTGACTCGATGGACGCGAGTCTGAGTGAACTCCGGGAGTTGGTGATGGACAGGCAGGCCTGGTGTGCTGCGATTCATGGGGTCACAAAGAGTCGGACACTACTGAGCGACTGAACTAAACTGAGCTGACTGAGTAAGGGAACAGTGCAATAAAGTAACTAGGACTTCTTGGATACTTAGCTTGTATAGGTTCCATTGAATGACATATGTACTGACTTTCCTTGGCCTTTGTCATAAAATCAGAGAAATTGGCCAAAATTAATAAAGCTGTAGCACCAAGCAACTGAGCTCAGATTTAGAGCTTCTTTATTTCCGGTACCCCCGTATCTTTTCAGTTCACACTTGGATGAAATTAAATAGCTAAAACAATCATGTGACATCTGGATATTCTTCCATAATTTAAAATGCAAGGGATTCTATATTAATATTTTTTGGTGATTTAGTCTAATAGAATCTAACTTTATTTTTTCCTTTGCTTCAGTGAATCTTACTTAAAGCGAAATTATTACAGCTAAAGTCATGATTTTGCATTTTATTGCATTAAATCATCTTAATCTCAACAGAATTTTGTAAACTTTGTAACAGAAATTACTTTATAGCTATGTATAAAATTTTCACAATATGACCACCTGATCTTAAATTAAAGTGTCTATTTTTCAGTAGAGTTTGGGAAAATTGTACAGTCATTATAAATACTTGGCAGTATCTATTTTAAAATAATAAAAAATTAAAGAAACAGTTGGAGTGGAAAATTGGCAGTTTCCCAAAATTCTCATCTTTGTTTTTGCTTCATGGTAGTCACCATAAAAAAAAAAAAAAGAAAGAAATTGACACTTTGTAGAATTCATAAAGTTGTAGTCATATAACCCATCCGCAGGTCTCTGTTAATAAAAGTCACTAATAGGCAAAGTCAGCACATTTTGTAGTTTATTCAGCTGGAAAATATTTTCTTTCTTTTTTTCCCTAGAACAGATGCCTACAACAGTATTAACTGTCAGTTTCAAAATTAGTAAGCTGATTATTTTATGGAAAATAATTAACACAAAATATGTTTCAGACAAATATTTTAGTAGTGTGAAAAGCATGGCATTCCTATCAGACTAGACAAGAAATGAAATACAAAATTTTTCATTAAAAAGTTTACATTAAAGTGGCAAAATACTTTAAATCACATAATTCCACATTTGGAAGGTATGAACAGATGCATTTTGGCATGCTTACCCATTCACGATTATCAGTTCAGTTCAGTTCAGTCACTCAGTTGTGTCCGACTCTGTGGGTTTCCTCTAGTGATGGATTCCCCTCCTGCATTATTCAGAGATTCATATAAGGAAGAGACATGGTAATTTGTGAACGCCAGCCCAAGAAATTTGGCAAATGCCTGGAACCTCCAGTGGGATATATGAGCTGAATGGACTCACTGAGCAGAGATGCACAAAACAGTTTCCAAGCAGGACGAAAGGTTAACTAGAAGAGAATAGACCAAGAATTGACAGGAGTGCTTAATTCACAGGAGTGAATTGTCTAATAGCTAAATACTGCATAATAGTCCTCTTTTGAGAGAAATAAATAGAAAGACTTCAATACGTTATGGCTTGATTTTTAATGAAAGACTATTCATTAGAATCCCAGTTTACAAAAAGCTGCAAGATCCAAACAGTGATTCCACACGCTAAATATTTTTCTAGAAAGGGATGGAAGGTGATAAAAGGAAACAGGTATACAACCTGGTAGCTCAGACGGTAAAGAATCTGCCTGCAATGCAGGATATGAACAGAAAACACATCTGTTCATATCTTCCAAATGTGGAATTATGTGACTTAAAGTATTTTGCCACTTTAATGTAAACTTTGTAATGAAAAGTTTTGTGTTTCATTTTTTGCCCAGTCTGATAGGAATGCCATGCTTTCTGCATTACTAAATGCAAAATCAAACCCAGACCTAGGGTTTGGTTCCTGGGTCAGGAAGATCCCCTGGAGAAGTGAACAGCTACCCACTCCAGTATTCTTGCCTGGAGAATCCCATGGACAGAAGAGCCTGGTGGGCTACAGTCCTTGGGGTCACAAAGATTCGGACACCACTGAGCGACTAAGCATGTGTACAGCTACTAAAAAGAATAACCTGTTTAGAAATAATTCAAGGTGACAGCACAAAATTATATTAGAATAGATTTATGCATCTCTCTTCTTTCTCCACCGTGATATATGGTGGGCTTGACGTTTCCCTTCCTCTGGTTTTCTCATTTCACTTGGTGTGCAAAGGACCTAAGTCCTTGGACTTTTCACAGCATGCCAGGCACTAAATATGACGAGAAGGCATACTGGGACTGCAAGCATATTACATGGAGGGCAGAGATTTACTGGAAAACAGAAGATGAAGAAACAATTACAAAAAAAAAAATTGTGACACCCTGCTATTTTCATTCACTTTATTCTTTTGGATCTAAATAATAGGAAATCTTTGTAGATTAGTTTTCTTGTATCGTGAAGAAACTTGGTGATAGGGAAATCACAAACACAAACATAGCCTGTCTGGGAAGGAGACTGAAAGCGGACTGAACTGTTCAAAAGTGATGCTGTCCCGGCGGGCGAGGAGATGATGGAGCTGTGCGGTTTCCTCTCCAGCAGTTAGTGTGGTAGGAAATGACTCTGCATTGCCCAAGCCTGTGACTCACGATGCAGTGAGCTGTTTGGGGAATTTGGCATCCTCACTCAGGGTTCCAGACCTTTTAACACTTAGGTTTGATTGGGGACTTTCTCAACAAGCTGATGGTTGATGATTTTAGGGAACATTTTCATAACTTGTTCTTTATTTTGTTAGAGTAATATATTGAAAACTAGTTTTGTAGTTTCTTTGAAAATCCCCCATATTTTACCCTAAGTTCAGTTCAGTCACTCAGTCATGTCTGACTCTTTGTGACCCCATGAGCTGCAGCATGCTAGGCTTCCCTGTCCATTGCCAACTCCCAGAGTTTACTCAAACTCATGTGCATTGAGTCGATGATGCCATCCAACCATCTCATCCTCTGCCGTCCCCTTCTCCTCCCACCTTCAATCTTTCCCAGCATCAGGGACTTTTCAAATAAGTCAGTTCTTCTCATCAGGTAGCCAAAGTATTGTAGTTTCAGCTTCAGCGTCAGTCCTTCCAATGAATATTCAGGACTGATCTGAATATTAGGATGGACAGGTTGGATCTCCTTGCAATCCAAGGGACTCTTAAGAGTATAAAGGAATGTCTAAAATTGCCATGTATTTATGTACATACATTAAAGCAACTGTATCCTCTGATTTGGATTTCTTTAAAAATATCACTATAGTCTTCCTTAAAATAAGTAGAAAATATTTTAAAATATTAAAGAAGGTGTGAGGAAATGCGTAACTGCTGAGAAAACTTTAACTCACTTGAAAAGCATTTCAGATTGTCATTTCATGCATCAGAAAATTTTGTTGTGTCTCATTGATAAAACCACACATAATAAAAAAAAGTTCAGGATCAGGAATAGTTTAAAAAGATTTGAGGTGTGGTAAAAATATTTGAAGGATATAATTTTAAATATAGAGATACTTTCACTTCAGTTCAGTTCAGTTCAGTCACTCAGTCATGTCCGACTCTTAGTGACCCCATGAATCGCAGCACACCAGGCCTCCCTGTCCATCACCAACTCCCAGATTTCACCCAAACTCATGTACATCGAGTTGGTGATGCCATCCAGCCATCTCATCCTCTGTCGTCCCCTTCTCCTCCTGCCCCCAATCCCTCCCAGCATCAGGGTCTTTTCCAATGAGTCAACTCTTTACATGAGGTGGCCAAAGTACTGGAGTTTCAGCTTCAACATCAGTCCCTCCAATGAACACCCAGGACTGATCTCCTTTAGGATGGATTGGTTGGACCTCCTTGCAGTCCAAGGGACTCTCAAGAGTCTTCTCCAACACCACAGTTCAAAAGCATCAATTCTTCTCTGCTCAGCTTTCTTCACAGTCCAACTCTCACATCCATACATGACTACTGGAAAAACCATAGCCCTGACTAGACAGCCTTTGTTAGCAAAGTAATATCTCTGCTTTTCAATATGCTATGTAGGTTGATCATAACTTTCCTTCCAAGGAGTAAGCGTCTTTTAATGTCATGGCTGCAGTCACCATCTGCAGTGATTTTGGAGCCCAAAACAATAGTCTGACACTGTTTCCACTGTTTTGCCATCTATTTGCCATGAAGTGATGGGACCAGATGCCATGATCTTCATTTTCTGAATGTTGAGCTTTAAGCCAACTTTTTCACTCTCGTCTTTCACTTTCATCAAGAGGCTTTTTAGTTCTTCTTCACTTCCTACCATAATACATAGGTAATTAGTATATATCGAAGAGGCTGATCCTTAGACATAATTGAACTATAAACCCCTCATTTTACAGAGCAGACTATTGAGACCCAGTCTGATCCAAGACTGCTTGTAGATATTCAATTAGTGGCAGAGCCCGTATTGCTGATTTCAGCAGCTCACTTTCCAGCAATATCTCTATAGAAGAATGTAGCTTTATATTAGCATGACCATATTTGTGCCCTTTTATCATTCCTTCTGATTGTATGATTTTTGACTATAATAAAACTATTAATTTATGTAGCTTTGTACTCTTTGCCAAAATGATATTCAAAAAGTGAATGCATTCCTATTTATATCTTATCACAGATCTTGAACTGTTTCTGACTTGTGTTTCCTGGCCAGAGATAAAAGAATGTTATTTTTCATAGACAAAAAGAGGAAACAACTGAAGAAACTTTGTTTAGCTAGGGATTTATACCACAAACTTCAGACACAAGTTCCTAAGTAATCCTAAAATTGAATTCCATTTTTTTCCCAACTCTTAAAGAAATAACACAGATCCTATAGCTGGGTTCTGAAGCACTTCATTAAATTGAACTTCATGTATCTACCCAGGCTTTCAGCTGACTTCTGCAGAGCAAAATCAAGATCTCTTCTAGAAAACTGAATGATTTTGTGCATATTGTTTATAAACCTCAAACCATGTATATTTGACATATTTTAAGCAAAATTTGAAACCCATTGAGGACCTTTAAAATTGTTTGCCCAGAGAATCAGTGAAATTTGTATCATAACTAAATAACAAATCTTACATATTCTAAGTTGGTAAAAGGCTATAGGAACAAAAAATAATGTTTTTTTTTTAACTAGCTTTGTTCACATGGTTTAAACAATTTTTCTGGGAAGCTTATTGTGCATGACATTGTTTCACAACTGACTGAAAATACCTAGTGACAACTGTGTTTTCTATTATATACATTTATTATTCCATACAAAACAATCATTCATGCAGATATACCTGAGACAATTGTCAGAGAAGATATTCTAAGTAACTGCAATGTTGATGACTTAGACCTGAGTCTCTGGACTCAAGTCTGTATTTGTTTGAAATTCAGGTTAAACTAACTGCATTCTTATAGATAAATAAGCAAATGGCTAGTTACACTGGGACTTCTACTTTAGTGTTTAATTTGGCATGTTTTTTCTCTAGTGCTCCCAACATAATTTGTTGTTAATATTTCAACTAGAGTAAGAAAAATATAGTTTATATATGATTTCTGGTCAAAACAGATCTTTTAATGTATTGTTATGGTGTCTATTTGGCACTCATGATGTCTATTTGGCACTCATCTCTTTGCTGGTAGTAGAAATAATATGATGTTGGGCTTCCCTGGTGGTGCAGATGGTAAAGAATCCACTTGCAATGTGAGAGACCTGGGTTGGGAAGATCCCCTGCAGAAGGGAAGGGATAACTCCAGTATTCTGACCTGGAGAATTCCATGGACAGAAGGGCCTGGCAGGCTACAGTCCATGGGGTCGCAAAGAGATGGACACGACTGAGCGACTTTCATACTTCATATTCACTAAATACCTACTTTCTTTCATTTCTCTTGTAGAAACACCCTGTCACTGTTTTTGTTCCTCTTCTTGATTATGGAGTAGGGATATCAAACTGATGACTAACAGTTCATTTCCAGCCTACTGATCTGTTTAACAACACACATATTTTCAAATGAAATTTGTTGCCAATATTTAAGATCCTTGAGCTATCAAATAAAAATTTTAATCTTTGTTGATTCTTTAGAACATTTGGCAGTGATTGGTCCTTCATTTCTTCAAAATGCCTGTGAGCCAGAACTGAACTGTTGTGTTCTGTGTCTAGCTGTTATTATCCCGTTCTTCGTCATTCACACAGCCCTTTGTCACTTCCATCCTGACAGTCAGCCTGATTCATTTATCATAGTTTTCTGCTTTATCCAGCTCTTAACCATTAGTTTCACTTTTCTACTGCTGGGGAGGAGAATGAGGTATAAACATATATGGCAATGATTCAGACAATCTTAGAAATGGAGAAAACTTTTCATATCATCTAACCAAAATTCTCATTAAAAGTAGTGACATTTATGCATGTTTGGACAGGTTAGGTGACTTACTAAGATTTGCATATAAACAGGTGTTTAGTCTCAAATATCCATCTATTGATACTAAATGTCATACTCTTTTCACCTTCTTAAGAAACTGGTTGTGAAATAGTTGCAGAAAATTACTCAGCGTTTCACCAGTAGAATTTCTTTTCAGGGAGTGTGTGTGAATAAATGTTTAATATCAACTCTCTGGGAAAACAAACCTGGATTATAGCATTTGCTGATAGTGTAAATACTCCCACCATTCAATTTCAAGCTACCAATGAGACATCAACTAACTTATAAGAGTCAAAAAAATTTAGCAATAGCTATTGTTAATCATTTAGCCACATCCAGCCCTCCAGAATACATGTTGATTCAAGGATTTGCGTATATTAGAGAAATTCAGGTGACTAACATACTTGCTTATTAAACAAAATCCTTTCTATTACATTAGCAAGCCTTATCAAAAATGTCTGTCTCACTTATGAGAATATTTTCCCTTTATTTTATCTGTTATCATGGCTTAGATCAGCTAATGGAAATTCACTGACAATACTGATACACATAAAAGCAAAATCAATCACTCTTATATAATTCATCTCTTTGGTTTATTATTCTGACCAAATATAAGCATGCATAATGGACCATTTATATGATAATTTCTAAAGTGGAGTCTTTGAGTGTTATTGACTAAGGAAAAAGTACTTGAGTTCTTTATCTGCTATTGAGTTTGGCCTGGCTAAGCACTTTGAATGGCATTCAATTTTATTTTGTCAGAAATGGATATGTACTATAAGCTTTTTATTATCTAAATATTGTTCTTTTTTCTAAAATGTAAGAACTCCTAATCTTATTAATGATAGCTATGATATGGCAAAATTCTTATGTTCTAGTTTCTCTATTGTAAATGCTTGAAAGTATTTTGACAATAGTCAAAATTTTCCATTTTATCCTGCTTTTTGACATTTATTCTCACAGGTAAGAGAGTTGTTTACCTACATAATTTGAAATTTCTGATTTATTAATGACATAACATGAAAACAAAGATAATATGTAAAAATGGTAACTATCTATCTGAGCAAGTAAAATTGTATTTTCATTTCCTTTAGTCATAACTGAAAAATATAAGAAGGTAATTTTGGGTAAAAACATTATAAAGAAATCAGAAGTAAGTTTTAATACTTAGTATAATAATACATGATTAAAATATATATGTGCATGTTACTGTGCTTCTAATTCTATACTAGAAATTACAGGAGGCTAATGCAGTTTTCTATGGAAATAATTGTTAATACAGATTAAGACTCATTTGAAAATAGAAAAAAAGTTTATGTGTGAAGTAGCAGTTCAGATTTATAGGAAAAATATTTCATTTGATCTGTGATTTACTATAACTAGTTATTTATTTCAGAGATTTTTAGTTAAGTAACTGAAATATTGTTTTCTTTTTATTTCATAATAAAAGCTTTTCAGCAAAGAGAATTATAACCAAACCTTTTCCAATACTTGAAATCATCAGTTCACCATTACTCTTTTTAGCGGTTTTGATATTTTAATTGAGGATGGATTTTTGTCAAGAAACTGACTGTATAGAGCTGTACAGGCAAAATAGTGGCTTCCCAGGTGGCTCTGGTGGTAAAGAGACCCACCTGCCAGTGCAGGAGAGGTAAGAGGTGTGGGTTGAATTTCTGGGCTGGGAAGATCCCCTGGAGGAGGGCATGGCAACCCATTCCAGTACTCTTGCCCGGAGAATCCCATGGACAGAGGAGCCTAGCAGGCTACAGTCCATGGGGTCACACAGAGTTGGACATGACTGAAGCAACTTAGCATGCAAGCAAACACGCACAGGCAAAATAATACAGTGGGAGTTTTATCTAAAAACCTCTTAAATTCGTTCGAATGTCATTCCGTTGTAACCACTGCATCTCCAACATTTTGCTCCTACTTTCTGGAGATGGCTTGCTCAATGCCATAGAACCAGTAAATGTTATAGACATCAGATATGTTCCATTTGTTCCATTAATTGTTTTTACCCTGAAGAAGAAGCAGTAAGAAGCAACAGACATAGTGTTTGATTTAGGGAAAGCAGGGAACAGAGTATTTGGAGATGAGCAAGTAAATCCTAGTGAAAAGTTCCTGATGATTATGGGACCTGTGGACACCATTTATTTTATTTTTTCTGTGGAGAACACTGACAAAATGGAAGAACGTGTGTGTGCAGGTGTTTGTGTGTGTGTGCACACATTGTGGTGTATGTCGTGCTGCTGGAAGAATCACTTGGCACAGTTGGTGACCTCTACCTTCTTCTGTTATTTATAGTTCTTCACTTATCACATAAAGTAAATAATTTCTTTTGCTTAACACACATGTGCACACACACATTGGAGAGGGTTAGTATTCTGAGTTTGGGGTGAACAATATATGAAAGGAAAATACATAAAAGTAAAATTGCCTGTGCTTTAATATTTTAGAATTATCCTCAAGACAGAATTTGGATACATAAGACTAAGATACAAATTGGCTTATGACTGTATTTTATGTGTTCTCCCCAAATTTGGAGAAAATATTGAAAATAAAGCTGCAGGACTCTGCCTACCTATTTATCATCTACCTATTAAACTGTCTGTCTAACTATCTTATACTTGCCCTCTTTTTTTTTCCCTTTGTAAACCAATTCAGCCTTGACTCCCGAAGTATTCTAACATGATGACTTGGATTTTACAAGTGAAAGCAGAGCTAATAATCAGAATGACCTCTTATTTCCCTCAGGTATAATGGGTGTGTTTGTGTGTGCGTGTTAGCACTAATGACAAAATTCCCTAAACTTCCATTAGAGCTCCTGTGAGTAAAGTCAATAGTGATAATAACTGACATGGGAGTGTTTCTGCCTGGAAATTGGAGAGTCAGTCTCCAAAGTACTCCATTTCAATGTCAGCACAGAACAGTGGCAGTTTTCTCTGATGGATTTTATTCTTTTCCAAATGTCAATGTTATTGCTGCCAAATTTAAGTAAAAATAAAATCCAGAGATGATAAAATACTTCCTAGAATTTTTTCTAATTATGCATAATTCAAGTTTATTGTTTATTTTTAGTCCTAAAATTATTTGTCCCCCTCAGAGATATAGCATGATAACCTTGACAAGTATAAAGTAAACTTGGAATTTAACATTTGCCATAGAAAAGTGAAAGTTTTTAAATTCTAGGTTACACTTAATAAGAGTGCCATATATTTAACCAAGAAAAGCACATTGACCTATTTTTCTATGTTAGATTTTAGAAGCATTCCTGCTTCTCTGTTACTGTAACATACCTGCTAACTAATCTCAGAATAATATTCAGAAAAGTTCTAACATGGACTGAATATAGGATTTTCAGACACTTTTTACTTTTTTAGTAATTTTTAAATTTCCAGTTGGATTGATGTAATGCCAGTTAAAAATGGCTTGGCCAAGTTAATAGCTTTACTAAGATTCAACTCAACCTAGTTTCTAGGGCACAAACTCTGAAGGGAGATTGTTATTTCCCAGTACACAGTACCTGCTCACTCTTTGGGCCTATTCTTCATGCTCGTCTGTGCTTCAGGTTTCAAAGCTGTAAAATGGGGCTATTAAGAACATCTACTTCATAACATTGCTGAGAGGACCATTTGAGTTATATATAAAGCACAGAGATTAGAGCCTGACACATTGTCAGTACTAAACAAGGCTTGGCTCTAACTAACAGATCCCTGAAAAACAGGTTCAATAAATTACCCTTTGGGTAATTAAGAAAAGTTTTCTTTTCTTTTTTTATTAAAGTATAGTTGATTTACAATGTGCTGTTAATTTCTGCTGTATAGGAAAGTGATTCCATTATATATATACATATATATATTATATATATATTATATATTATGTATATATATAATATTTATATGAATTCAATTATATATATTTATATATAAATATATATTATATGTGTGTGTGTGAGTACACGTTGTTTTTTTCTATTCTTTTCCATTGTGGTTTATCAGAGGTCGCTGAATGTGTCCTCTGTGCCACCCAGGGAGACCTCGTTGTTTATTCACTCTATCAGTAATAGTTACACCTGCTAAGCCCAGTCCCCCTCTCCGTTCCTCCCCTACTGTCTTCCCCTTGGCAACCACAAGTCTGTTCTGTATTTCCATGAGTCTATTTCTGTTTTGTAAGTGGGTTCATTTCTGTCATAGTTTAGATTCCACATATAAGCAATATCAGATGGTATTTGTCTCCCTCATTCTGACTCACTTCACTTAGTATGATAATGGCTAGTTGCCCCCAGTTGCTACAAACGGCGTTATTTTGTGCTTTTCGTGGCCGAGTAATATTCCATTGTATGTGTGCACAGCGTCTTTATTCACTCATCTGTCGATGGACATCTAGGTTGTCTCCATGTCTTAGCTACTACAGATAGTGCTGCTTTGAACATAAGGGTGCATGCATCTTTTTGGATTAGTTTTGTCTGGATACATGCCCAAGAAAGGGATTGCTGGATCATATGATAATTCTGTTAGGTTTTGGAGGAACCATAATGGCTGTACCAATTTGCATTCCCACCAACAGTGTGGGAGGGTACGTTTTTATGTATATCTTTCCAGCATTTCTCATCTGTAAAGTTTTTAATGATAGTCATCTGACTGGCATGAGATGGTACTTCATGGTACTTTTGATTTGCATTTCTCTAATAATTAGTGATGTTCAGCATCTTTTATTTGTCTATTGTCTGTGTGTGTTTCTTTGGAGAAATGTCTATTTAGATCATTCTGCCTACTTTTCAATTGGATTGTTTTTTGTTCTTGAGCTGTATGAGCTGTTTGTATACAGATTTTGGAAAGTAAGCCCTTGTTGGTTGCATCTTTTGAGAATATTTTTTCCAATTCTGTAAGTTCTCATTTAATTTTGTTTATGGCTTCCTTTGCTGTAAAGAAAAGCTAATTCCTCTCTTCAGATAACCCTCTCTTTGCTGCCAACCTCTTCTTTCTGCTGATTTATTTAAATTAGTAGCAGGTACTTCTAATAAAATACATTGAAATAAATGAAAATCTTTAGCTAAAATAATAGGAGACCCTGTAATTATTAATACATCTTATGCCTCACCCTGATATCAGAATGTACTCTACTCCAGATGTCTGTGTTTATATTCCTCTTGACTTCTATAACTCCCTCAATTTGGTTTAAAGTTAACCGATGTTTATCTTTCCATTCTGGTGAATATTAATAATGGATGAATATGTCTACTGCATACTAAGAGGGGAAATATGTCTCTTCTAAACTTGGCAGGTGAAACAGATCTGCATTTGTTGTTGGGAAATCTCTCTCATCTTTTCTGTGTTATTTCTGAAATACTATTTGGCAACCACAGCATCCATAATGTCTTTTTCCATTTTAAACTTCATCTTAGACCTTTCGTGTGAGTGACAAATACAACTTCTGATGCAACATTTAGTAAGAATAAGAACGAAGCATACTTCAACTGCTAGTAATTTCGATACTGCATGAAACACATTGTCCAGAGTTTACCTTCTGTAACATCATACATGTTCCGATTTCAGCTGGCCACATAGGTTGTGACTGAAAAACATTTTTTTCAAAGTTAATGATTTTCCCATGTATTTTTCTATTTATTCACCCACATAATCACATTATGTTTGGGGAATACGGTAACATCATTCAAAATAAATAGAGAATCAGGCTTGGCTGTCAGAATATCTAACATTTCTGTAAATAATTGACTAACTCCCTGCACGGTAAACTCTGGAGTGTTTTCTGATACCAATGACCAGTTCTCTAATTCCTAGGACAACAAGTATATGTCCAACAATTGAATCCACTTTTGATAAAATCTATGCAGAGTTATCATAGGATGCAAAATTACTATAGCTATATGTGAAAGAATATAAATTGAAAGACTTCTTCCCATTTTTCTTTGTTTTATGACTTTAAAAAACTAATTTAATAAGGATAGGTCAATTTCATCAAGAGTCATCACTTGAGAATGAGAAAAAAAAAATTTAAGCATTCAGAAATTCAAAGGCATCAAATTAAAGTAAGTCACAATAATTCCTTCCAGCAAATATGTTTTGATGCCCCCATTCAGTTCAGTTCAGTCACTGGTGCTGCTGCTAACTCACTTCAGTCGTTTCTGACTCTGTGCAGCCCCATAGACGGCAGCCCACCAGGCTCCCCTGTCCCTGGGATTTTCCAGGCAAGAGTACTGGAGTGGGTTGCCATTGCCTTCATCATGGCCATTTCTTTACGACCCCATGGACTGCAGCACACCAGGCCTACCTGTCCATCAACAACTCCCAGAGCTTGCTCAAACTCATGTCCATCAAGTCGGTGATGCCATCCAACCATCTCATCCTCTGTCATCCCTTTCTCCTCCCACCCTCAACCTTTCCCAGCATCAGGGTCTTTTCCAATGAGTCAGTTCTTCTCATCAGGTGGCCAAAGTATTGGAGCTTCAGCTTCAACATCAGTCCTTCCAATGAATATTCAGGATTGGTTTCCTTTATGATGGACTGGTTGGATCTCCTTGCAGTCCAAGGGACTCTCAAGAGTTTTCTCCAACACCACAGTCCAAAAGCATCAATTCTTCAGTGCTCAGCTTTCTTTATGGTCCACTTCTCACATCCATACATGACTACTGGAAAAACCGTAGCTTTGACTAGAGGGACCTTTCACTGCTGGGTTTTCACTGCTGTGCAGGCCTTTCGCTAGCAGCTGTGAGAAACAGAGGCTACTCTCTAGTTGCGGAGCACAGGTTCTCTCTTGTATGTTGCAAGGGCCTTAGCTTCAGCAGTCGTGGCTCATGGGCTCAGCAGTTGCCTCTTCTGGACTCTAGAACACAAGCTCCATAGTTGTGGCACAAGGGATCTTAGTTGCTCCTCAGCATGTGGGATCTTCCCAGATCAGGGCTCCAGCTTGTGTCTCCTGCATTTGTAGGCTGATTCTTGACCACTGAGCCTCCAAGGAAGCCCCAAAGTTGGTGGGTTAATGCAAGGAATGGGGAGGGAAGTGTTTCAGGCAGAGAAAATGACATATGTAAAGACAGATGCCTTGTTGCAATTATTTCACTGTGTAATATTACAACACTCATGTAACACTATGTACCAGTCACTATTACAAGTGATTTTTACACCATGTAAGCAATCCACTAAGCTAATTCTGTGGTTTCTTTCATTTTCCAAATAAGGAAACAGAGAAAGTAAGAAGTTAGCTCAAGTTTACGCAACTACTCAAAGGCAGAGCCAGAACGCAGGTTGTGCAGCTTGTTCTCAGTGCATTCTGCACTCTGCAGTGCCTGTTACACTGGGAAGGCATTCAAATTCAGTTTTAATTTATGATGCTGGTATTCCCTTTGGAGTCTGATAAAACCAGGACGATTATTTTAGAGACCAATTCACCATAGCTAAAATCATATGAATCACCAAAAGTCTGTGTGTCACTTTTCATGAATCAGAAGTCATCACAGAACAGGCACTCACTTCACTTCCGCAAAGACCTGCTGTCTTCCTCCACACGCAGTGCTCTCTGCTAGGACCTAGGGGCAATTCATTTAGTCTCTGCTCTCCAGGGATTCTCAGTTCTGCCCAGGAAAGTGAGATGGTGACCAAAAACAGTGTGTCAAACTTACACCAAATGCAACCAAATAGATGCCTGTGTGATATGAGGGCAGAGAATCTGCCGTATTCCCCTCTGAATTTGCCACACAGTACCTAGCATCTGATTAAACACAGAATGGTTGAATGATTATAACAATGTGTTATGAAGGGAAGAATTACTTTCATCGGTATAAATCATGAACTACTTAATTAAAAGGGAACATTTTGAGCTCTGAAGTATTCCCTAATCTAAGACAGTTAGATCAACCTCTAAAAAATGTAAAAAAAAAAAAACAAAAACAAAAACTTGCTTGACACAGGAGATGAACAAAATCATTAGGGTAAAAAATAACTAAGAACAGTGAGAGAATAATTAAGAGAGTGAGACAATGCACAAAAGAGTTTGAATAGAGTGTTTCTAGAAAGCTTCAAATCCTGTAACAAAGAACTTTATTCTTTTGAAAGTTAGAGAATCAGCAAAGAACTTTATTCTTTTGAAAGTTAGAGAATCAGTTCTTGTGAGCAAGAACTGATCAGATCAGAGCAGTGTTTTCATAAAATTAGTCTTGTTTTGGGTAACCAGAGCCTATAAGAATATTTTAAAGGCTAATTTGTTAAACTGTGTGCAAACTTCTCATAGTCTAAAGAAGGCCAATAAATATGAGAAGGAAACAGATGTGAAACTTAGCTAAGGGTGTACTGAATTTTTAGAACACTGCGATATGTTTCAGGGCATTAACCTGTATTATCTGAAAGAGAGTGAGTCACACTGAAAATAAGAACAATCTCCTTCACCTCATTGATGAGAAGAGCAAATCTTTCCTTTTGTTATAGTTACTGAGGTCCAAAGCATGTTTGAAAATGAAACATCTGTGATACGGAAATATCTTCAATATTTTTTAAGAATTGGGAAGGCTTCCCTCAGGCATATGTCCCAGATATAGAGTAGCACATTTGAGGTCTAATTGCAAAACTATGGTGGGCCCACAGAGCCTAGAAGGAAAAACTAGTCCATGTGGAATTAACTTTAAAAAAAAAGAAAGAAAGCTGAAACCCAAAGTGTGGACTGATTTCTATCAGAGCTCTTGTTTGAAGTGTGAATGAACACAGCACATTTAACTTATCTAGATATGAAGTCTCCACTATTGATAACTGGTATCTGTGTAGACCATTATGAGGTGTTGTTTTTAAGCAAAATTAGTTGCTGTTTAGAGCTCAAAGATAAATTCTGAGTGTTTTGAGGAATCAACATTTTAAACAGAATTTTGGCTCTAGATCCTGAGAGTGTACTCAAATATTTTTCACTTGCATATATAGTTTCCTACTATGCCTCAACTCCTATGTCACCCATCTACCCCCCTCAAAAAAGTGTAGGAAATTTACACTGAAGCAGGTGAACATTTTTAAAGTAAAATGATTTTTTTGGCTCGTCCCCTCAGAAAGGGTCACATCTGATCATCTAGGAGCACTCTCAGTTCAGTTCAGTTCAGTCACTCAGTCGTGTCCGACTCTTTGTGACCCCATGGACTGCAGGACACCAGGCCTCCCTGTCCTTCACCAGCTCCTGGAGTTTACTCAAACTCATGTCCCTTGAGTCGGTGATGCCATCCAGCCATCTCATCCTCTGTCGTCCCCTTCTCCTCCTGCCCTCAATCTTTCCCAGCATCTGGGTCTTTTCCAATGAGTCAGCTCTTCGCATGAAGTGGCCAAAGTATTGGAGTTTCAGCTTCAACATCAGTCCTTCTAATGAACACTCAGGACTGATCTCCTTTAGGATGGACTGGTTAGATCTCCTTGCAGTCTACCTAGCTAACGACTGGATTCCACCTCCGGTGGAAAGTTAGGTAACAGAGCAGCAGAGAAGGGAGGAAAAGTGGATATGATGAACCAGGTTGGAGACGGGAAAATATGCTGGGGAAGAGCTGTGTGTCTCTGCGTGGGAAGAAGAACAACAGTCACAAGAGCTATTTATTGAACATTTATTTTCTCATTTAATCCTCATAATAGGATAATAGATGGATTTATAAGTCTCCTTTTAGGATAAGAGCACACCTTGTTCTCTACTTGCTCCCCAGCAGAGTACCTGGAAGATAGTAGACCATCAGAGCTAAGTGGTCACTTAGGGACTGGAGCATAAATGCAAAAAAAGAGAAATATTTCCAAAAGTAATTTATACTGTTAAATTTAAAATATAATTATAATGATCCACTGGTAAAATCAGCAACTTCAATTTCAGTTTATATTATTAAAGAGAGTTATCAGTGTACACTCAAAGTCAGTCCTGTCTGTATTTACAGTAAGATTTATTTTGAGAAACAGTGGGTCTAAATTTTAAGAACTAATGTTCCTAATGGCCTTACTATATTTTAGCATTTTGTTCTTAAAACACTACTTATATAGTTACAACCTAAGCAAATGTAATAAAAAAATAATACTTAGATTTGAGTTCATATGCAGGTATGGTTATATAAATACATATGACTGTGTACTTAATCCTCCGTAGAAATCATGTCTGTATCTCTTTTAAAAATTAATTTTAATTAATCAAAAATTAGTTTTAATCAGAAATCAATTTTAATTTACATTTGTGTCTATATTTTTGTGCTCAATAGTAAATACAACATAAATAATAGTATCTTATAAATCTTTATCTTTTTGAATTGCACTTTAGAAAGATTAGTTTTGCCTAAAAGAGAATATGTTGCTAGATAGAAACATTGTGGTAATTCCGAAAAGTATGCTCAAGCATTTTAGAGGTCAAGAGCATAAGTGATTTATTATGTCCATTTTCTGTTTAACTTATGACTTTCCTTTCCCTATTATAGATCTATCACTGTCCATAGCTTTTGCTTTTCAACCTTTTCTTTATTACTCTAAAATAGAATTAAGGCAAGGAAAAGCTTCAAGTATATGAAAAGATTTATCAAAGCATTTAGGCAGTAGCTAGGAGGAGTTAAGAAAAATGGATAAAACAGGATATATGTGCTTGTTTGAAGAAAGACTAAGGTTTAATTTATAATCCAGGAGAGGGAAAAAAAAGACAGGAGAGGGCATCAAGCCTTAAGATAATGGCTTTGAAGGGGGAAAAGAGACAGTGCTGGGCAAGAACTTTTGGTTCATAAGCTCTCATCTTTTGCTCAATTAGGGAGTGGTGTGAACTGAAAGGGGCTTCCCTGGTGGGTCAGACAGTAAAGAATTTGCCTGCAGTGCAGGAGACTCAGGTTCATTCCCTGGGTTGGAAAGATCTCTTGGAGAAGGAAATGGCAGCCCACTCCAGTATTCTTACCTGGAGAAATCCATGGACAGAGGAGCCTGGCAGGCTGCAGTCCCTGGGATCGCAAAGAACTCAACACAGATCAGCTACTTTCACTTTTTCACGTGAACTGAAGCCCTTTACCTCTGCCGACTTGAACTGACACCTGTAGACTAAGCATCTTTCACACCCCGTGCAAATTGCTCATCCTCTCTATTAGACTATATTGGAGCCATCTACCTACAGCTGCCACAGGCAAACTGCACGTTTAATCATGAAATATGGCCTTAGATGTCTCTGGAGTCCCTCAAGTGAGAAAAACTAGGACCCAGGCTAGACTTTTGACCTAAAAGGAGTTTTGTTGCAAAGACGTGCTTCAAAATCTGAAATTCAACCTATGTCCCTCTCTAACATAGAATTTTTTTTTTTTTCCTTACAAGCCTCTTTCAGAAAGGTCTTCAAAGAGGGTAGCTGCCTTTCAGGCACAGTGGGGATGTGTAATACTTCTTTCTTCCGTGTGTTTTGAATATGTCGGCGCATTAGGGTCTTGCATCATGGTTAGTTTATGCAGTCCACATTTGGTAAGGAACTCCAGCAGTGAAGGAAGCAGTGACTCACGTAGTTCTTTCCCGTGAATGGGGGGGACTCATGTTTTGTTATTAAAATCACAGATTTGCTCTCGTTGGCAAGGTGTCTCAGAACTAAATTAAGATGATTTTTTTAAAAATTTCACTTCATACCTCTGTATAGACTGAAATAAATGGATGTGAGGCACAGACTTCAGTTTGAAACTTGAATCACTTAACCAGTGTCTCCCAACAGTGTGTGTGGTATCAGGAAAAAGCTCTACAGTGGGACACAGGAAGTCTGTGTCCCACTGCTAAGAAGGACGTCCCAGTGCAAAGACGCTTATCAGGCTCTCACAGAGAGAATTGCTGCCGTCAATGTCCCTGCTATTTAGGGAGTGGAAAAGGGACATCTTGAACTTAGACTGGCCTGTAGCCACACGTGCAACTTTGTCACAGAAGCTGGGGAGGGCTTGGTTAAAGCCAGGGCTGAGCACTGCGAGAAAAGTCTCTGATATCCCAGCTGCCATTCAGAATGTGAAATCCAGGATATGACCTGTCAAGATGAGCCACTTCAGCATATTGTGGCAATGCAGCTGTCACGGAGATACATAAGTCTCCAGAGAAAAGCCTTCGAACCGTTTCCATGGTGGAATGAATACAAATGCAGGGCTCCGTCACATTTGAATGTGATTTTTTTTTTTCTAACAGGATGGTCTACACTAAATATGCAGATGGGTGGAAGTGACCCCAGTGCCTCTTATCATCTTTGATTGCTGAGCGTTTTCTGGAGGCAGACTTGTTCAGTATTTCTCTCCATCTGTATTTGAGAGGGTTAGGCAGTGTTTGGAAACCACACAGATTTAAAATACATGTTGGTGTCCTTCTCTTTCTTCAATGAAGACACAATTGCTAGATTCCCCCAAGGTGTTTTAAAGAAATGTTTGCAGAACAGATGATTCCATAACCCAGATTTTAAAGAATTATTTCATATTTATTCCTTGATATGGAACTTATTCTAGTCAACGTTTTTACCAACTTATAGCACTAAAACCAAAACTTATAACAGGGTTTGAAAACTTCTCACTTGTACCATTAATGTCAAGAGAAGTTCAGGGAGTAAGATGAGTTATTATATGAGCATTTTATTAATAGAGAATTAACATACATGGTCCCTCAAGTGTGTCCAAATAGATGACAGTAAATCAATTTTAGAGCAAATTTCTTTTCTTTTAATTTCATTTTTAAAGCTTCTAGAAAGTAGGAAATAGGGTCATTTTCTTGATAAAACTGGCTGAAATGAGTCTCATAACAAAAATGCCAGAGTTTTATCAGGAATTATGCAGATCTACATTGTCAACTAACAAACTTCATTCTAATAGCAAAAAGGAAATGAGAGAAATATTTGATGCAACTAATACTAGAGTTCAAAAATCTTGCTGTCTCCAACTATTTTTGATTTTTAGGCAATATTGTCACCTATATATTCTGATATTTAATGTACCTGTGAGTATCTATGGGCTTCCTAGGTGGCACTGTCTGGCAGGGCAGGAGACATAAGAGATGCAAGTTCGATCCCTGGGTTGGGAAGATCCCCTGGAGGAGGGCACGGCAACCCACTCCAGTATTCTTGCCTGAAAAATCCCGTGGACAGAGGAGCCTGGCGGGCTATGGTCCATAGAGTAGCAAAGAATCAGACACGACTGAAGTGATTTAACATGCACACATGTGAGATATTTGTATGTATACATCTTTGTATAGCAAACTAGTGATGCATATTACACATATTTGTGTATATATGTTTATTTACATGTGCATTCCTAGGTATTAATGTATAATTGTACTGAAAGTGTAATACGCACCATTTGCTGCTGCTGCTGCTGTGAAGTTGCTTCAGTCGTGTCCGACTCTGTGCGACCCCATAGATGGCAGCCCACCAGGCTCTCCTGTCCATGGGATTCTCCAGGCGAGAACACTGGAGTGGGTTGCCATTTCCTTCTCCAAAGCATGAAAGTGAAAAGTGAAAGTGAAGTCACTTGGTCGTGTCCAACTCTTAGCGATCCCATAGACTGCAGCCCACCAGGCTCCTCCATCCATGGGATTTTCCAGGCAAGAGTACTGGAGTGGGGTGCCATTGCCTTCTCCCGATGCACCATAAAACTATATATATATATATGTGTGTGTATATATATATGTGTGTATATATATATATATATATAAAATGGTCATACTTAATAGTATACTTGTAGGGAGATTCACATTATTAATTATAGTAAAATGTCCTATTTCCCAATCATAACCTATATTAATTTGTTTCACTCATTTATTTCTTGCTTTCAACAGCTCATTTTATTTAACAAACATGTCCCTGCTTACTGTGTAAAATTGTTGAATAGATAAATGTTTTGTGGTTTGTGTGTATATAAATTCAGAACTTGTCTATTCCGAAATACCTGAACGCCATCACTGAACTATGCGGTAACCTTAAGACCTTCACACATGTCATTTCTTCATTGTGCTGTGACAGATTTTTTTCCTCCAAGTACCCATCATATTCCCCAGTTGACTTAACCATCATCACTGGCAGATTATGAATAATGTTTTAGGTTGAAGAGATGTAAGCAATTTATAATTTTTCCCCTTTCTGAACCAGCTTAGTTTTGACAAGTCAACTGGAAATTAAAATTTAAAGTAGAACTTCATTTTTGAAAAGGAATAGTGTTTTCCCACATTAGAATATGTAGTCAGCTCCTAAATATGGACAAGAGACAGTCAACAGGGAAACTGGTCAGAGTATGTGACTAAAATCTGGAAGATCACCACTGAGCATTGCATCGCAGTTCCAGTTTCTTTCGTCTGTAGAACCACATGTAAAAAATAGTTTTAGGTCATTCCAAACTAACCACACTTCTATTACATCTACTGGATGCTCGGGGCTGGTGCACTGGGACGACCCAGAGGGATGGTACAGGGAGGGAGGAGGGAGGGGGTTCAGGATGGGGAACACGTGTATACCTGTGGCGGATACATGTTGACGTATGGCAAAACCAATACAATATTGTAAAGTAATTAACCTCCAATTAAAATTTTAAAAAAAGACGGTTTTTAGCTAGTGTAAAAATCGCCTGTTTTTCTCTTTGGTTAAAATACTCTTCAAAGAACTAGAGTTCTGGAAATACAGAAAGTGCTGATGAAATGTTAAGAGAAAAGGAAATGAACTATCCTTCTGGCAAGGATTTGATTTATTGTGCCAAATTATATTTTAAGTAAACTATACAAATTAAAATTATATTTTGACCTGAATATAGTCAACTTAAATTGAGACTTACTGGCAATCCAGTTTCAGGAAAAGCTATTCACAAACTATAAATTGAATATACTTTTGTAAAAAAAAAAAAAATTTAAAAAGTCTACCTATTAAGACAGGTCTTAATTCTATAGCTATAAAATACATATGTATCTATACATTGATCATCCTTTTGCAAACCATATAATGTCTTTTTCTTACTGTAGTCAGTTGCTGGGCCTAAAAAGCCCTTTTAATGTCTAAATTCATTCACTGTCCTGTACTTCCAGAGCTTGTCTCTGACCTGATAGTTCTTGCCATAAGAAGAAAAATTATAATGAATTTTTTTAAATTTCTTTAAGGTTTTTGAGACTAAATTAATTAGAAAGTGGTCTAGATTAGAGAATTAAGAATACTTAAATGCTTACAAACTTGGGAGCTCCAATTATCAAAGACAGTTATCCATACATGTTTTGTGTCCGTGCTTATTACTACATTTCGAAATCATTTAGGAAGCTTAATGTTAATATAGTAAAATATTTTAGGTAGAATGTGTAGACAATCCTCAAAGCATTTTTAAACTTTGTCCCCTTTTAAAACCCACAAAATCTTATACCCTTTAATTATATTTACAATTTCAAAATAAATGATATGCCTTAAACCATCAGTCAAAATAACCATAATGTTTATTAATCTCCTATTTTCACTTCACTCCAAAAATGTACCTGTTTCCCCTTCTTCTGTGAATAATCACTGGTTCTAAGAAGCTGGTTAAAGATCTTATTTACTGAGTCTCTCATGTAGGCAGACATTTTTAAGAACTCATTAGGTATATTTTCTTACTTAATTGAGGGACTCTCCAGAATGGCTCCTTTTGTTCTCTTGGAGCCGATAATTTAGTGTTCTTCAGATGTATTGCTCCGTCCCTGAGTTCCTGAGTTTGCTTTCATATACCGTTGTTAGACCAAAGATGAAAAGGCTTCTGCTCATGCCTGTACAAAATGAAGGACCCTCTGGCCAGCTCTTACAACAGTCTCCGCGAATTTTAATGATTTGCAGCCTTTCTGGGATTGTGTTTCATTTATCTCCCATATTTGAAAGGATGAATAGTAAGATAGCAACTGAGACACTTCAGGGATGTTTTATTTGTTAAGCAAAACCATAGAGATTCAGTGTGAGATTTCTCAATATTGTCAGCCTGATCACTCTTATTCCAGAATGTAAATGTAATTTATTCTCCAGAAGTGCCTACTCCCTTTCTGAACCTGTATATTCCCCAGATTCATCTCTTGCTTTCTGTACTCTATGTGTATTTCATGAATTAATGAAGTTTAGAAATGCAACTTAGGTTAGCCTATGAAACAATATTACATGAATGTGTTAACACAAAGAGAAGCAGATGGTCAGGAATACTGTATACATGCTTTGTAAGCCAACTCCCACAAATTGCTTATCTTGAGACTTTTTTTTTCCCCCAAGTAGAATCAATCATCAGAGAAGTGATTTGAGATTCTTTATTATGGAAATATTCCTCTTGAACAACAACAACAACAAAAAGGCCTTTCAATTACATTTTCATTTTAAAGAGAGTTATGTTTCACCCTCTTGATAAGTTTATTGTTATGAAGTCTGAGGTAATTATCTCCATCAACTTATATTCTTGTTTAAAGTGTGAAAAGAAAGTTTTGTGACTCTCATTTCTGAATTTCTATTATATCGATATGGCTAAAAGAAAACAAATCTTGGGAAATAACTGTCTTAGGCAATGCCTCTAAATTTATGTGAATTTCATGATTGCTATATCAGTTGAATTGCATAGCTCATATTCTGGATGGAAACCTAATGATTACTTCTTCCTGCCTCTTAAAATTTATCAAGTTTAAAGAAAGTAACTATTGGGTTTTTTTGTTTGTTTGTTTTATTTTGTTTTGCTAGATGCTTTTTGAGCCCTAGTTGTATAATGCAGGCAATAATTCAACAAGTTCTTTAAACAGAGTAAACTAAACTCAAATTGAGTGTTACTTAGGTGTGTACACAGGTAATGGTACTGGTCTTACCTAATACAATCACATCAATAGAATAAGACTTCTTGGGTAGATCCAAGGTAAAGAAACTGCCTGTCAATGGAGGAGATATAAGTTTGATCCCTGGGTGGGGAAGATGCCCTGGAGGAGGAAATGGCAACCCACTCCAACACTCTTGCCTGAAAAATCCCATAGAAAGAGGAGCCTGGTGGGCTACAGCCCATAGTGTTGCAAAGAGTTGGACACAACTGAGCACAAATGCAATATCTAAAATTTATTTGTGTGTGAATTCACAGTGGACACTTATTTGTATATATTCAATTTCTCTAATATTCCCAGAAGGTAAGATGTTCTAGTTCAAATTTATAGAACAGGAAACAGAAACAGACATGACAAGGAGCAGCTGAATCTCACAAAGCAGATTCCAATCTGAGCAGAGCACACTCTGATAGCTGACTCTATTTTAAGTCCTAGCATTTTCCATAGCACCAAAGCCGCATAGTTGTACAACACAATAAGATCAGTTTCATAGTTGCTTCTGAACTGTTTTGTCCATTTCTTGTTTTGAGATAGATGATGTGCTTATGAGCTCAGTCATGGAGGGCTCTTTGCAACCCCCTGGATTATAGCCTGCCAGGCGCCTCTATTCATGGGATTCTCCAGGCAAAAGGATTTGAATAGTTTGCTATTTTCTCCTCCAAGGGATCTTCCCGACCCAGGGATCAAACCAGCATCTCCTGTGTCTCCTGCAAACAGGAGGGTTTTTTGTTTGTTTGTTTGTTTTTACTACTAACACCACGTGGAAAGCCCAAATAGAGGATAGATATTGTAATTTTAAATTATTTGTTATTTAGGTCCTGTAGGCTTATAGTTCTCTACCCTTTAATTTTTTGAGTTGTGAATTTATATTAATAACATTAAAAGAAAATAATTTTTGACTTAGGACCTTATCTCCTTCCCAATATAAGGTATAGATGTTCATTATTACATTTTTTGAATATAACAGCTGTATTGCTACATAATTTACATACAAGATAATTCAGTCTTTAAATTCTATAATTAAATCACTATAATGACAGATTTGGGCAACTATTATCACAATCAATTTGGGGACATTTTCTTCACTCCAGAACAGTTAATACTTATTCCCCCCTAAACTCCCAACTACAGCCCTTGGCAATCACTCATCCACATCCATGTAGCATGTTTTAGTATTTCATTTTGTCTGTCATGTAATATTCCATTGTATACATAGATCCACATTTTACTTATCTGTTAATCAGTTGATGAAAATGTGGGTTGTTTTCACTTTTAAGCTATAATGAATAATACCACTATAAATATCTGTCTGCAAGTTTTTATATGATCAAATGTTTTCTGTTCTCTTGATAATTATGAAAGAGAAACTGAGCCAGACAGACTCTGGCCAAAATGATAACAGATTTTATTCAGAAACTATTACCATAAGGGAAAAGAGACTTCAGAATCAAACCGAGCTTAGTTCTGAATACAGCAAAAAAAAAAAAAAAAAAAGGTAGAAATTTACAGCCATTGTGCAGAGTATGGGTTGGAAAATTCTAAGAGAAGACAGGGTGTTCAGGGAGGTAATTCTTACTCAATAGGCTTAATGAGACTCTTCTAAAGTTAGGCCAAGAACTTGGACATCAAAGATGGGGTATGAGAAATTTGATCAGATATAAGTGGTGGTCAAATAGCAGTGGTAGAGAGATTCTCACTAACCTACCTTGGCAGGATTTTTGCTAAAACTAGCCTCAGCAAAGATGGCTACCGAAGGCCAAAAAGTAGAGGCCTAGTTGAGAGAAGGGCAATTGCTGCATGATAAGATAACTCCATGTTAACCTTGTAAGGAATTTGCAGACAGTTTCCAAAGAGGCTGCCTCATTTTCCTCTCAGACACAGTCACTAGCAATTTATGATGGTTCCAGTCGTTCACATCTGCACCAATAATTATCATCATTTGTTTTTTTTATCGTAACCATCTAGTAGCTGCAAAATTCTCTCACATTTCCCTAATGGATGGTGATATATATTGCCTTTTCATGCGAAGGTTGACCATTTGTATGTCTTCTTTGGAAAAACGGCTATCCCTTTACGTACTTTTAAGACCGAGTTTTTTGTCTTTTTATGATTGAGTTGTAGAAGTTATTTATGTGTTTTAGATACAAGCCTCAGCAGTTACATGATTTGCAAATATTTTCTTCCATTCTGTGGGGTTTTTTCTAACTTTCATGGCCTCATTTGAGGCATAAAATTTTTTAATTTTGATGAAGTTTCATCGGTTTTATCTTTTGTAGCTTGAGCATTTTGTATTGTACCTAAGAAGGATTTTCCTAAGGTCATGGCATTTTCCTTCTGTATTTCTTCTAAGAGTTTTAGAAATTTGGGTCTATGACCCATTTTGAGTTATTTCCTGTATGTAATATGATGGAGGGGTCCAGCTTCGTTTTTTCAGCATTGTACTTTAACTGAATGTTATGACAAGCATTATAATGGGGGTAAATCCTAGGCAAGGTATAATTTGTTACACAGTAGCCTGCTTTTATAGTGCTTTTTCACTTTTGTACTTTTCCATTGCAAAGAATAATATTTACATAATGTAATTGTGTTTACAGCTGAGTTTTTGATTATTTTATTTCCTCAGAAGAACATTACCTTTTTGATATCTACTAATGGTCTTCTATTCAGCAACTATTTAATAAATGTGATTTGTAAGTTTAGTGATTCTGCCTATAAATATGTTGAAGGAATCAGCATTAAGTGAGACTAAAAAAGAAAAGATAGGAAAATTAGCATTGATTCCATTAGATTCGACTTTCATCAATTGCACATTGACATCTGGAGGGAGTAAAATTCCCAAATATTTATTAATATTTGACATAATGAAAAATATTATTTATCACCCTATTGCCTTCAAACTTTTAAAGATAAAAATTTTAAATTATCCCCTAATTAAACTTGTGGAACAGAATTATAGCAATAGTATTTCTAGTGACAGGTAGCTTTAGCATATTGGGCTTCTCTGGGTGACTCAATAGTAAAAAAAAATCCACCTTAGTAGTAAAGAATCTTCCAAGGAAAGAATCGAACTTGGCTTAGATCCCTGGGTTGGAAAGATTCCCCTGGAGAAGGGAATGGCTATCCACTCCAGTATTCCTGCCTGAAAAATCCCATGGAGAGAGGAGCCTTGCAGGCTACAGTCCATGGGTGTCACAAGAGTCGGACATCAACATGACTTAGGGACTAAACCACTACCGCCACCACAGGTCATAAACGCTGCTTTGCTGGAATTGTCTCAGCAATATTCCTTCATGGGACTCTTCACTCAGCCAGAAACCCCTTTCCCAACTTGCATTCTCATAGAAAGTTCTTTATTGAGTGATAATGCCATGCCAAGGACAAGGTTGTTTTCTAAATGGTCCATCTCTTCAGCGTCACACACTTTATGACAGGAATAAAAATAGAGAATACTGATCTATATTTGACTACCCTCCCCAAATGGTATTGTTTTTATACTTGCTGAGAAAGCTTAAAGGAAGTACTTTGAACTTGCTTATGACTGTCTTGATTCTGATTCTCACTGGATTTTGAGAACACTGATCTTCGGCTGATGTTTAGTTTATACACTTTGGTGGTAAGCATTTTTCATTACTTAGTGGATTATAGATCGCATTATTATTGAATGGATTATAGATTGCATTTGCTGCTCCTTACTCTTCTTAAAATAGATTTGAGCGCCAGACCTATCTGGAAAGTTACTGTAACCTGACTGATTGATGTAAACTGGGCATATCCATTTGAAAGTAGTCTGAATGAAGCTAAAATAAGATCATCAGGCCATTAGAAGAGTTGTTTACATTTTGTTACTAGAGTAAAGTAAAATGGACTTCTATCGAGCAACTGTGCTTATGTTGGCTGGGGAATGTGGAAGTATAATCTCTAAGTGCCTCCTTAGAATAAATGTTTATGTAAAGGGGAAAATCTCATGGATAAATCACTGCTATCATTTTCACCTGCCAGTATCTAAGCCATTTTTGATAAGTGTTAGGATTACCTACTCTACTTACTCTTAATTCCTCTTTCTTTTCTTGTAAGACTCCCTGTCTTATGATAAAGGACTTCACTGCTTCCTTTTAATTTTAGGAGGAGAAATGTAAAGTTTCTGTAATTTTTCATTTTCAGAAAGTCGCCTGATCCCTCATGAAAAAGACCATTCACAAAGCACTTTAGCGTTAACCTCATTTAATTCCTTCATCATACTTCAAAAGACTGTCCCCCTTCTTTTTTTTTAATTTTATTTTTACTTTATTTTAGTTTACTGTATTGGTTTTGCCATACATTGACATGAATCCACCCCAGGTGTATACGAGCTCCCAATCCTGAATCCCCCTCCCACCTCCCACCCCATATCATCTCTCTGGATCATCCCCATGCACCAGCCCCAAGCATCCTGTATCCTGTATCGAACATAGACTGGTACTTTGTTTCTTACATGATAGTATACATGTTTCAATGCCATTCTCCCAAATCATCCCACCCTCTCCCTCTGAATCCAAAAGTCTGTTCTATACCTCTGTGTCTCTTTTGCTGTCTCGCATACAGGGTCATCATTACCATCTTTCTAAATTCCATATATATGTGTCAGTATACTGTATTGGTGTTTTTCTTTCTGGCTCACTTCACTCTGTATAATTGGCTCCAGTTTCATCCATCTCATTAGAACTGATTCAAATGTATTCTTTTTAATGGCTGAGTAATACTCCATTGTGTGTATGTACCACAGCTTTCTTATCCATTCATCTGCTGATGGACATCTAGGTTGTTTCCATGTCCTGGCTATTATAAACAGTGCTGCAGTGAACATTGGGGTACATGTGTCTCTTTCAGTTCTGGTTTCCTCAGTGTGTATGCCCAGCAGTGGGATTGATGGGTCATAAGGCAGTTCTATTTGCAATTTTTTAAGGAATCTCCACACTGTTTTTCATAGTGGCTGTACTAGTTTGCATTCCCACCAACAGTGTAAGAGGGTTCCCTTTTCTCCAAATCCTCTCCAGCATTTATTGCTTGTAGACTTTTGGATCACAGCCATTCCGACTGGTGTGAAATGGTACCTCATTGTGGTCTTGATTTGCATTTCTCTGATAATGAGTGATGTTGAGCATCTTTTCATGTGTTTGTTAGCCATCCGTATGTCTTCTTTGGAGAAATGCCTATTTAGTTCTTTGGCCCATTTTTTGATTGGGTCGTTTATTTTTCTGGAGTTGAGCTGCATATGTTGCTTGTATATTTTTGAGATTATTTGTTTGTCAGTTGCTTCATTTGCTATTGTTTTCTCCCATTCAGAGGGCTGTCTTTTCAGCTTACTTATAGTTTCCTTTGTTGTGCAGAAGCTTTTAATTTTAATTAGATCCTATTTGTTTATTTTTGCTTTTATTTCCAGTATTCTGGGAGGTGGATCATAGAGGATCCTGCTGTGATTTATGTCGGAGAGTGTTTTGCCTATGTTCCCCTCTAGGAGTTTTATAGTTTCTGGTCTTACGTTTAGATCTTTAATCCATTTTGAGTTTATTTTTGTGTGTGGTGTTAGAAAGTGATCTAGTTTCATTCTTTTACAAGTGGTTGACCAGTTTTCCCAGCACCACTTGTTAAAGAGATTGTCTTTACTCCATTGTATATTCTTGCCTCCTTTGTCGAAGATAAGGTGTCCATAGGTGTGTGGATTTATCTCTGGGCTTTCTATTTTGTTCCATTGATCTATATTTCTGTCTTTGTGCCAGTAACATACTGTCTTGATGACTGTGGTTTTGTAGTAGAGCCTGAAGTCAGGCAAATTGATTCCTCCAGTTCCATTCTTCTTTCTCAAGATTGCTTTGGCTATTCGAGGTTTTTTGTATTTCCATACAAATCTTGAAATTATTTGTTCTAGTTCTGTGAAAAATACCACTGGTAGCTTGATAGGGATTGCATTGAATCTGTAGATTGCTTTGGGGAGTATGCTCATTTTTGCTATATTGATTCTTCCAATCCATGAACATGGTATATTTCTCCATCTATTAATATCCTCTTTGATTTCTTTCATCAGTGTTTTATAGTTTTCGATATATAGGTCTTTAGGTAGGTATATTCCTAAGTATTTTATTCTTTTCATTGCAGTGGTGAATGGATGCAAAAATCCTCAACAAAATTCTAGCAATCAGAATCCAACAACACATTAAAAAGATCATACACCATGACCAAGTGGGCTTTATCCCAGGGATCCAAGGATTCTTCAATATCTGCAAATCAATCAATGTAATTCACCACATTAACAGATTGAAAAATAAAAGCCATATGATTATCTCAATAGATGCAGAGAAGGCCTTTGACAAAATTCAACATCCATTTATGATAAAAACTCTTGAGAAAGCAGGAATAGAAGGAACATACCTCAACATAATAAAAGCTATATATGACAAACCCACAGCAAACATTATCCTGAATGGTGAAAAATTGAAAGCATTTCCCCTAAAGTCAGGAACAAGACAAGGGTGCCCACTTTCACTGCTACTATTCAACATAGTTCTGGAAGTTTTGGCCACAGCAATCAGAGCATAAAAAGAAATAAAAGGAATCCAAATTGGAAAAGAAGTAAAACTCTCACTGTTTGCAGATGACATGATCCTCTACATAGAAAATCCTAAAGACTCCACCAGAAAATTACTAGAGCTAATCAATGAATATAGTAAAGTTGCAGGATATAAAATCAACACTCAGAAATCCCTTGCATTCCTAGACTGTCCCCCTTCTAAGTTGCCAATATTTCACCTTTTGGGCATCACCACTTCCTCACTCTGGCAGTTTAGATTATACATTCAGTTGTCTTTCAGAATTCAGTTGGGTTATAACAGAAACTCATTAAAGCCTGTAGCATTATGTCCACGTTATTATTATTATTTTTATTTTTTTAACCATAGGCTCCATGTACCAGTCCAAGATTTTAAGCTCTAATGCTTAAAATTTTGATGGATGATTTTATAATTTTTAGATAACAAGTATCATTTTACTGTGATTTGGAGAGTAAATAAAATTGTCTGCTCTCCCATTATAACTATTACAGGAAACTAGAATTGTTGTTTTTTCAGCAAGGATGACTTTTATAAAAGAGCTACGTAATGTTGTTGAAGGAGGAGGCTGCATGTCTGTCCCATGACACATTATCAAAGTCAGAATAATTTATGGTTAATACCAAGACATAAAGATTGGACTGCTGCTACTAGTGGATAAACACTCACGTTCCTCAGGCAGAATTCAGGTATTACTTGTGACCTTTTATAATTGAAAGCTTTAAGTGTAGGAGAAGCCATATGTAGAATCTCATTTTACTGATAAGTAAGCCAAGGCTGAATAAGTTTAAGTAGTTTGCCCAAGACCACATAGTTTGCTGAAGCCATAACAACAAGACACCAACATTTGCTGCACTTTCCCACTGTTGACCGTTGTCACTTGGAGATGGCCAAGGCATGCGTATGCTCCATCTCATTAACACTACAGATCTGTAAGGTGCCAGAAATAATACATTAAGTAAGCACTAACTAAGTACTCAGTGTGTATGCAGCACTGAGTTAAATATAAGTGAAAGTGAAGTCGCTCAGTCGTGTCCGACTCTTTGTGAACCCCATGGACTGTAGCCCACCAGGCTCCTCCATCCATGGGATTCTCCAGGCAAGAATACTGGAGTGGGTTGCCATTTCCTTCTCCAGGGGATCTTCCTGACCCAGGGATCGAACCCAGGTCCCCTGCATTGCAGGCAGATGCTTTAACCTCTGAGCCACCAGGGAAGCCACCAGAGTTAAATATAATATGATAAAAATAGAAAGAGAGCACTGTGCTTTATATAATAAAGTTAAGCTTCCCTCTTAGGATATAGTGAAGTTATCTTTACAAAGATACACATTATACCTCCATCTTCTCTCTTTAATCCCTACCAGGGAATCTTTCTAAGGGAAGGTTCTTTAGTGTTGAATTTTATTGTGCAAATGGAACGAGATCATGGGTCAAGAGGACTATTTTCCGTCTCTTTTCTACCGCCAGTAGTGTAGTGAAGCTGGCTTGTACTACCTTGCAAGAGCTGATTTTGCCATCCCTCCTCCAGCTCAGTGCTCACTGATGTCAGCTTCAGTTCAGTTCAGCCACTCAGTCGTGTCTGATTCTTTGTGACCCCACAGACTGCAGCAGCCTCCCTGTCCATCACAACTCTCGGAATTTACCCAAACTCTTGTCCATTGAGTCGGGGATGCAACCCAACCATCTCATCCTCTGTCATCCCCTTCTCCTCCCGCCTTCAATCTTTCCCAGCATCAGGGTCTTTTACAAAGAGTCAGTTCTTCGCATCAGGTGGCCAAAGTGTTGGAGCTTCAGCTTCAGCATCAGTCCTTCTAATGAATATTTAGGACTGATTTCCTTTAGGATGGACTTTTTGAATCTCCTTGCAATCCAAGGGACTCTCAAGAGTCTTCCCCAACACCACAGTTCAAAAGCATCAATTCTTTGGCGCTCAGCTTTGTTTATTGTCCAAGCTCTCACATCCATACATGACCATTGGAAAAACCATAGCTTTGACTAGACGGACCCTACAGTATGATGTCAGCTTAGTCAGTTGCAGTTAGCCCTGATGGGAATATTTACACCACAGAAATTGACAGGTGCTACAAAAATGCAACTCTTTCTCTCCCCTATCCAGTGTCTGTGTTAAAACATTTACCAGCAGGTCAGTGTACAACACCAGCATTCATTGGGCAGAATTGGACGAGTTATTTTTACTTCTTGAGCAATTAACTGCACCTTATGTGAAACAGGGATAGTAATATATCCTATAGCATATATCACAGGATTTTAAGAGGAACATGTGAGAGTACTTTGAAAATGTATGAAGTGAAATTAGTAATATCACAATGATAAGAGTTGTATATTCAGTGATAAAACATGAGACTCTTGGCAAAGCCAATATAGTGTAAGTGGATCTAGACTTTCTTACCCCTATATGCTCAACCTGACAGTGTATCTGGTCAGATGAAAAGAAGAGTGAATTCAGAGTCAAAGTATCAGGCAAGAGACTGGTTTCTATAGTATACATCAAGTAACAGGTACCAAATACAATGTAGATTATTAGACCAAAATAGTAACCCTATTCCTTTTCGCAAGCTCTGTGCTGGCTATGCCTCTGATGAATTAGGCTTATGAAGGTGGATAAAATATTTTCTGTATGTATACTATGAAGGGCCTCAGCAGAAAGAATTTTCTGTCTTCTTTTTATCACCTAGTCAGTACAGAGCTCTGCATATAAAGGACACACAGAAAAAATTACTGATAAATTTGACCTCTTGAGGTTGCAAATTCCTACTTTCATTTTAATGACACTTCAAAATACTTTAAGAAGACTTATTCAAATCTGCATGAAAATCCCTACCCTTTGATTCAGTGTCACTGCCTTTGGCATTTTCAATGTGGTTAAATAAGTTACATATTGAAACTACGAAATCATCTTCTGACTTCAAACACTTTTGAGAGTGCTTATGTAGAAAAGTGGGTACTTTATACTGGTCAGCTCTTATTTACCTTTGAAAAAAAAAGAAAGCCAAGAAAGTTCCCTCCATAAAACACATCACTATTGATACTAGACTGTCAGTCACCAAAACACCATACAGTTGTTTATTTTTCCTGATGTGAACTCTGTGTTGCGGATTGTCCTGAGGACTTGCTGTTCCAAGATGAAGGCTTTGTAGAAGCTAAGGAATCCTATTCTTTTTTAGCTGAAATTGAAATCATCATAGCCAGATACATGTGAGCTTGTCATTCTCAAATTCCACAACCTTAATCTGGTTATTTAACCTCCCCAAGCCTTGGTGTCCTCATCTGTGAAATACATGTACAGATTTGTGGTGAGGATTAAAGGAAGAAGGCTACATATATGGAACTTTTAACACTGTCTCTGGCACATTATAAATAATACATTATCATTACTGTTACTACCTTTTAATAAATTGCTTACTCCTGGGTTTACTCCTATCTTGCCAAATCACATTAAATATGCTACTCTGTCCTTTTGTTTCTTCACATAAGAATTAAGTATAAGATCTACCACTTTTTGCTTCTCTGGAATAATAGAATTAATTCATGGTGGACTAAATTATTCTCAATGAGTATAGTGAGAACTCAGTAAAGTTCTTTTTTTAAAAAAAAATATCACCAACCCTAGTTTTGTGTACCAAGCCTAGCTATCTCAACAATCCTAAAAGGTATCATGAAGGTTACCACAAGAGTTTTATGAAAAAAATAAGTTTTATGCACTTTTAAAATCGAATCATGTTACATAGTATGCTGCAGACTGGGAATACAATGAAAGGACAATTTGAGTAGTTGAAAATAAAACAGCAGTGATATTCCATTTTAGAATGCCCAGGGATGATTGCTTTGAAGTCTTAAACTTTATAATCTGAACACACATACTCCTCCTAACAATGAACTTAAATAATGACAAGCGTGGAAAACACAATTCCAGAATACAATATTCAGATATTATAAAAGAATTAGTTTAGGGGAGTGGAGTATAGAATTGGTAAGATGCAAACGTCTTTTGCAAAGATGATGAAAACGAATTCTTTTATAATGCCTGAGATTTCTGCAGACATTGTACAGCCAGAAGCCATGCTGTTTACCTTTAACAGAATCTTCCTCTGGAGCCAAGCTCAAAGCTTGGTTGTAGAAGGGTAAGTATGAGTGGAGAAATACAGAAGATTCATCGGAACTCAGAATGCACAGGCACAGTGGGTTGTGTACTCCACCTCCCATCCCAGAGAAAATAATTTCTGGACTCTTGAATGGATATTTTGCTTATAGTATAATATTAAAATAAAACTGTTGGCACAGTGGGAATTCATTCTCTCTATTCAAATTCTTCTAGAAATTTCCTTGGTTGATTTCAGGAAGAATAATATTTTAAGAGGAAAAAATATATTACTTCTAAACTTTTTGGCTTCATTGTTTACATATAAATACAAATTAATATTCCTTGTTTGCTAGTGTGTTGAGTGTGAGCTATCATTAGTATGTTAAATACTACTTTGAATTTAACATTTTTTGCTTTTATTTCGAAAACATGGGTTTCTGAAAACAATTATGTATGTTGGCTCCTGATTATTATCTAGTTGATTATGAGATAAAATGTAACCTGTTGCAGGCTTTAAAATCAAGAAGCATCTATTAAGTATGTTCATTTCAGTTCAGTCGCTCAGTTGTGTCCAGCTCTTTGCAACCCCATGAATCGCAGCACGTCAGGCCTAAGTATGTTAGGCAGAATTTTAGAAACAGAGACCTAATTGAAATAAAAAGGTGTTTATTTGGTGTTTGTTAGGAGACATATATTTGCCCAGGAGACATATATTCAAGAAACACTTGAATTGTGTACCACAGAACTATACAATGAAGGAGGCTTATAAAGGGAAAAAATCTCAAGGTTGCAGTTAGTTACATGAGTGGTGGTGGTTTAGTGACTAAGTCGTGTCCAACTCTCGTGACCCCATGGACTGTAGCCCACCAGGCTCCTCTGTCCATGGGGATTTCCAGCAAGAATACTGGAGTGGGTTGCTATTCCCTTCTCCAGGAGATCTTCCTGACCCAGAGATTGAACCTGGATTTCCTGCATTGCAGGCAGATTCTTTACCAACTGAGCTACAAGGGAAGCCCCTAGTTACATGAGTTGTGTATCAATCATTATAATCGGACCTGGCAAAAAGTAAGGGTGCTTGTTAAGTAAAGCGTGGTTGGAATCCAAAATGGTTGCGTAGTCACAGGGAGAGACCTTGAGAGCTGGATGCTGCAGCTGGCAGGTGCTGTCCGGAACACAGCTGGTGGTGAGCTTGGGCCTGTACAGTTCAGAGACGGTGTTTTCAGTGGTGCAGAGATGTGTCTGAGACCTGATCCTCAGTGACCTCTCAACTCCGTATTTTAAGCTTGTGATTACCCATTATAATATCGATTGGTCATCAAATGCATTTGCTGTGAATGTATTAAACACTAAAGAAGGTAAAGGGAACAGAATGGGGAGGAGGAAGCTAGAGCTGGAACAAGAGTTTCATGAGGCATCAGGGAGCATGCAGTTTCACTGAGAGAGAAGATTTGAAACAGTCATCGAATCTCGTAAACAGAGGAAACCCTAAAGCCATACGGTCAGATGGTTTTGTTTCTCAGCTAAGGAAACACACCAATGAGATAAAATGACATGTCCAACCCATTTGTAGTTTCAGATGTTGCTGGGAGAGAGTAGGCTGTGGGCACGGAATTGAAGAATGGGTTTTGTGGGCTACATGGAAGTTCAACTACTGTTACTCACTGTATGTCGATTCCTGGGTCGCAAAGATCCCCTGGAGGAGAGCGTGGCAACCCACTCGAGTATTCTTACCTGGGGAGAATCCCATCGACAGAGGAGCCTGGCGGGCTACAGGATCGCAAGAGTAGAACATGACTTAGTGACTAAACCACCGCCACCACTGTGTGTCAAGCTTTATGCTATGTTCTTATGTCCTTACTACCTCTTTTACTTTATCCTAACAATGTTGTATTCATCACTGAGTCCTGTCTGACTCTGCAACCCCGTGGACCGTAGCCCACCAGGCTCCTCTGTCTGTGGAATTCTCCAGGCTAGAGTACTGGAGTGGGTACTTCAGGAGAAGGCAATGGCAACCCACTCCAGTACTCTTGCCTGGAAAATCTCATGGTTGAGGGAACCTGGCTGCAGTCCATGGGGTCACTAAGAGTCAGACATGACTGAGCAACTTCACTTTCACTTTTCCCTTTCATGCATTGGAGGAGGAAATGGCAACCCACTTCAGTGTTCTTGCCTGGAGAATCCCAGGGATGTGGGAGCCTGGTGGGCTGCCGTCTACGGGGTCGCACAGAGTTGGACACGGCTGACGCGACTTAGCAGCAGCAGCAGCACATCTTGCCATCTCCAGGGGACATTTCCTGGCTCAAGGATAGAACCCAGATCTGCTGCATTGCAGTTATTACCATCTGAGCTATAAAAATAGTATATGTTAAATATTATTAACCAAAGTCTGAAGAAGTAAAGTAGTTTTCCCAAGGACTCATAAGCATTATATTACGGATTCACACCCATAACTTCTGACAATAAATTTGGCCTTCTATAGCACACCAATGTGGTGAGTAAAAGCATATCAAGTTGCGTTGTTTGAAATAAGAAATGGGACTGATAGGTTGGAGGAAGAGAAGATAAGATACCTTGCTGGGAAGCAGAAATAACTATGGAAAGTTTCATATCTATAGGAAGGTACACAGCAAATCCAAGGTGAGCTTGTTTCATACAAGACAGAGTATTAGAATATTAAAGTAGAAAGGGAGGGAGGGAAAGGGGGATTAATAATCTTTGAAATAAAACTGAGCCTAGCTGATAGAAAATATCCTATGTATGTCTATGAATGGTTGTAATATATATTGATTCAAAACAGCTAGGGAAACAAAAGGATTCAACACCTTGTAGCAGTACTTATCAATTTGTGTTTGGAGTATAGGTAATATTTTTCTTCTGCAATCATTTCAAAGAAATAGATATGTGGAAACTAGATTATTTGCTGAATTGAAAACACTGCTGAATTTTAAACCATAATAGATAAGAATTTGAAATAAAAATTAGAACAACTTGTACTGAATTGGAGTATGAATAGCTCATTATTTTATCAGTTAATTGCTTTCCATCTTTTTTCCTAATTAGAGTTTAAAACTTAACAGTCTATTTTGATGAACTGTTCACAAGAAATTTGTAGTTTTTAAATGCCAGCTTGTATATAAGTAGATACTCACAGATTCTTTAAAATTGTACTGTGTTCCTGGAAAAACACTGAATCTTGATAGTTTAGGCTGGCCTAGCTTCCCTGGTAGGAGAAGGCGATGGCACCCCACTCCAGTCCTCTTGCCTGGAAAACCCCATGGACACAGGAGCCTGGTAGGCTGCAGTCCGTGGGGTCTCGAAGAGTCAGACGTGACTGAGCGACTTCCCTTTCACTTTTCACTTTCCTGCATTGGAAAAGGAAATGTCAACCCACTCCAGTGTTCTTGCCTAGAGAATCCCAGGGACGGGGTGCCTGGTGGGCTGCCATCTATGGGGTCGCACAGAGTCGGACACGACTGAACTGACTTAGCAGCAGCAGCAGCAGCTTCCCTGGTGGCTCAGAGGTTAAAGCGTCTACCTGCAATGCGGGAGCCCTGGGTTCAATCCCTGGGTCGGGAAGATCCCCTGGAGAAGGAAATGGCAACCCACTCCAGTATTCTTGCCTGGAAAATCCCATGGACAGAGGAGCCTGGTGGGCTACAGTCCGGGGGTCACAAAGGAGTTGGACACGACTGAGCAAGCGACTTAACTAACTTAAACAATTTCAAGCATAACATTAGAGCTATATTAAACACTCAGTAAACTTTTACTGATTGTATTTGGTTTGGCTCCTTATTTATTTTTTTAAATTTCACAGAATGTTACAGTGATAATTATGACTTTAGTTCTCGACCTGCTTTAGATGATTTTGTTTCAATTTATCTGTTACATATTGATGCCATTTATTAAGGCCTTTTTTCCTGTGATTTCTTTCTGGAAATCAATAAGATGTTATTTATTTTCATTATTTCTCAAAAAATGTCAGTTTTTTAAAATTATTCAAATTGTTATAAATCAAACATCACAAAAGTTATTTATAATATGGTCTTGTATTACACATAATGTGACTTTAATGTCCCATACAAATACTATCGTGTTACATTTTCTTCTCCTATCTATTTTTCTCCCACTTTAAAAATGAGATAATTCAGCATGACCAATATACTGCCAAGTGTTAGTCACTCAGTCATGTCTGACTCTGTGACCCCTTGGACTGTAGCCTGCCAGCCTCCTCTGTCCATGGAATTCTCCAGGCAAGAATATTGGAGTGGATTGACATTCCTTTCTCCAGGGGATCTTCCTGACCCAGAGATTGAACCTGGGTCTCCCAAATCGCAGGCAGATTCTTTACAGTCTGAGCCACCAGGGAAGCCCATATATGGCCAAACTATTTCCAGTAATTGACATTCCCTGATGGAAATGATCTTTTTTTTTTTTTTTTCTAAACTTACTTCACTCACTTTGCACTTTTTAAACTAACCAACTGCCTCAGCTGACATTTGTAACCACACGCAAATCATGTTCACAAAACTTTCCTGTAATAACCATTTCATCTTAAGAACACCTGCTTTCTCAGAGTGGAGAGAGCTGCAGGCTGTATCAAAATTTCTTCAAAGCCTCCAGGCTGTAGTTTATGCTCCTTCCACAAAATCTGTCTGAGGTTTCTTCGTGATGTTAACAGTATATGTGCTACGGGTTTTGCTCATGCCTTTGGGTTTTGAGAAAATTCTTAGATGTTCTTCTCTAAAAATCCCTTAATAACCTTTACTGAGAATATGCTTTCTCAAAACACTTACGTTAACAGAAAGTTCATAACGCATTTCACGTTGCTCACAATATTCAGCACGTGCCCTTTACCCAACAAGAAATATAAAAAATGTGAAAGGTCAATACTAGTTCAAAGAAAGGGGGGAAAGAAGGAAAAGAAAAAGAAAAACAGGAATAATAACGGCTAAGTATATTTTCCCTGTTTTAAATGTTTGTAATGAGGTTTGAAAGTCCAATATTTCCTTAACCAAATTAAATGAAACAAAATTTGGGTTTTTTTATTCATTAGTGTAGATGTATTTGATCTGGCCAGGAAAACTTCATAAATTACTTTTTAGGGAAAAAAAAAAGAAAACAATATTATGTAAAATCTAAGGAAAGAATTTAAGCACAGCAGTGACCAGAATTGAACAATCTTACCCTCATATTTGGATGGCCAGTTATATATTTCCTTGAATAGAAAATGATAATGAAAAAATAAAAAAACAAAATTTATTAAATTCATTTGTAACTAGATAACTTTGATCTTGTGAGTTTCTACCTTGTTCCTTCATTTGCACTATACTTCTGTCTTATCTTTTTTTCCCCCCTAACTTGCTCCATTTGATGTCTCCTTTCCCCAGGCTCTATTCCTTCTTCCTTTTGATTTCTGCTCTCGGTGGGTAAGGTTGGTCCAGTGGGTTGTGTTGGCTTCGTGTTGGGGGTTACTTGTGCCCACAATCTAGTGGGAGGGGGTGAGTTTACCTTTTTCCCCTGCAGTGGACAGGACTGTGTGAGGTGGTATGATCTGGGGTGTCTGTGGGACTCCCGTCTGCTGATGGCTGGTTTTGTGGTTTTTTCTTGCTTCTTGTTTGGGAGAGGCGTCCTGCACTGGGTACCACTGGAGCTTTGTATGCAGGTATAGTCCTTCCTGGAAGTGCTCACTGATTAATAGTCCCTGGGACTAGGAGTTCTCTGGCAGTGTAACTAGACAACTTTCTATATCAAAGAAAATCCACATTCTTCCTTAACTTTAGCTGATCGCATATAAGATCATGACTGTGGCGAGAAGGCTGGGCTGCCTCCTTTCCTGTTTGAGATGCTGATTAACTTGTGAGTGTGCATGCTGTTCAGGTGAACAAAGCTTGGCCACAAAGGTGGATCAAACATTTTGGAGTATTTTATTGCCTTTTTAAAAGAATAGTGTAAAATACTTACCAGCATTGAAAAATATTTTGCTATCAAATTTTAAACAGCATAAGCAGTGAATGATTTACAAATATTTGTTACTTGTGCTATGTTTTTGCTCTTCTGTGAGTTGAGGCAGTATTCTTAATTAGCTTTAGTAACATGTGACTTAGAAATTGGAGTTGAATAAGTCAGTATAGTACAGGCAAAGCATTTATGTTTGGATTTTTAATTGAAATATGAAAGATTTTAGAAACCTGTAGGCATAGTTTCAAATCCTCTTTTTCTGAGAAAATTGCTTAATCACTGCCCAATTACTGTGCCTTTTGCAGTCATATTTAACCCTTTCTGAGAAGATTCTACTCTGCAGGTTCTATAAATGTTTTCTTCTAGTTCTTTTTAATACAAGATTCCACAGCAATATTTACTCGCTTTCTAGGTACCTTGTCTATTCACGTGACCTCAAAATAAGCAAGAAAATAAAAGATAAGAAAGATAAAATAAATGCCATTTTTTAAATGCATGAGAAATATATTATTTCCTCAGCAATCTTTTTAATGTCCCTTATACAGTTACTTTTCACATTTCATTTACTTTATACATAGTATGCTTGCTACAGGTTATATTGAATGCTTCTCTAAATTCTTCTCTTGTGTGTATGTTTTTTCTTCCCAGTTACTGGCTGACAAACAAAGTTCCCATCAAAAGACCCAGCACAGGTCTACTCATGTATACACTTGCCACGAGATTCTGTGATGAGATTCACCTGTATGGATTCTGGCCATTCCCTAAGGATTTGAATGGGAAAGCTGTCAAATATCATTACTATGATGACTTAAAATATAGGTACTTTTCCAATGCAAGTCCTCATAGAATGCCGTTAGAATTCAAAACATTAAATGTGCTACATAATAGAGGAGCTCTGAAATTGACAACGGGAAAGTGCATAAAGCAATAAAGCACACCTGAAACACACAAGCAGACTGAATACGCACTTCTTTTCTGAAGATGCTTCCTAAGATTTGAAAAACAGGATCCAACACAAGACTGGGTTGTAGCATCCACCACTTACCGGAAAGGTGATTAAAGGACACCCATGAGAAATCTACTACCAGCTGATGAAATACCTGCAAAGTGCTCTAAAAATTAAGTATTTTGACTTCAAGGGTCCTAGTAAGTGCCACTTCCACTCAGAACACAGTTTGAATGTATAATCAGTAGTGTTTACAAGATCCAACAATGCACTCGTCATTAGTTAACGAAGCAAAAATGTTCATCACTGTTGGGCTGCCACTGCAACGCCAAGCACATGAGAAGAGGAACCCAGGAACACAACTCAGCCCTTGGGGAAACTGAACTGTCCTGTCAGCAGAAATCAAGATGAAAACAGTTTGAGCAGTGAAATCCGTAAGGTTAAACAACTCAAGTAAATGCCTTCAGTCAGGATTCTGTGTCTGATCATGATGACCTTTATGTTTTGTTTCTGTTCT
The DNA here is from genome assembly GCF_014754425.2 of Oryx dammah. Classification (NCBI taxonomy): domain Eukaryota; kingdom Metazoa; phylum Chordata; class Mammalia; order Artiodactyla; family Bovidae; genus Oryx; species Oryx dammah. Next base: position 10,562,101 of record NW_024070189.1, read on the forward strand.
TGTTTGCCTTCTGGAGTCTCTTTTTGTTTGGGTATCGGGGTGCTTTGAAATCCTTTCTGAGATAAATATGAATGAGATAAATGACCTTTAAGTGATTGTTTTTAAAGTTCTTATATTTTTTAAACAGTTATCACACAATAACTTTGTAAAAAAAGTTTTATTTTACACAACTGTAAACCTCCCAGTTTTTCCCCAGTGGTGTAGAAGGTACCAGCTAAACTGTTTCACTTAGTAATCTCGAGCCATTCTAAAGGAGAGACAAACTCTGTGTCATCTGAGATGGTAAAATTAGCAGGAAAAAAAAAATTACTTTTGGTACCAAAGATTATACTGATGTGTCTACACTAGAAACCAGTCTCCTTTCATGAAAATAACATATTAGTGTATTACGATGCTACTGCTACTAATGTGAAGATTGTCTCTAGATATTTTAAATTTTCCAAACTCAACCTTCATTTTTGTTTGAAGGAAGATTCCACGGCTTTTACATTTCATAATGATTTTGTGGAAGCATTTTGCCCGTTAGAGTAAATGTTTGACTGGTTAGGGCTGAAATGTGACTTCCAGTTCTTTGATATCCCGCTTGTTAATTCAGATAGAAACATTGACTTGCTCTGTAGATGACTGTTAAAATTTCTTAGTGCAGAAATAATATGATTAATAGAGTGCTGTTTTCATCACAGAGATAATTTTAAGAGGTTTAACAATGAAACTGTATGTCAGTATTTTGAACTTCAGATTAATTAAATTGATCAATATTTTTTCTATAGTTAAATTTATTCACATTATCACATTAATGTGTTTCCAGAGAAGCACATGAAATTATTAATAAAGTGATTTTTGAAAATTTTAACATATAAAAGAATTGACCAACAGGCCAATTTCTGGTAATTACTACGCTGGTAGGTAATTCTGACGGTAAATTGTTTCTTTAGAAAGCAGAAGTGCTACGTACCCACTTCTACTCTTGGCCTGAAACAACATAGATTACTTCTTGTTTCTTAGGGAAGGCAATCTGCGAAAAGAAGAAATAGCATGAGGAATATATATGTTTTGTTTCTTGGCAAAGAAGGCCTGAAAAAGAATAAATAGCATAAAGAATATACATATATACATATATATGTTATCAAGAAAAAGGATATTCATAGTAATACAGTTCTCAATATATTAATAATATGTGGTATTCTTTTTAGAAATATGATAGAACCTTGGGATATAGAAGATTATATTTTCTGAGAATTTGTGTCTCAAAACAAAATAGAATCCACAAAGGAGATACATAGCCAAAAATGGATAGAATATGATGTACTTTTATCACTGAACCTCTTATTATTGGGAAGTTTTGAAAGGATTAGGTCCATATTTTGAATGTAAACTTGAAAAGTCTGATTTACCCAACCAATCAAAAGTAGGCAATTTCTTAATTTGGACTTGCAGACAAGCTGTTGAGTAGTCTTTAATTTAAATTCAATAAACATTTTGAAATCACAAGTCAATTCTTATAGAGAAGATACATCTCAGAACTCATTGAAGGTAAAAAGCGGCATCAAGGTACCTTGCCATTTTGACTGCGCTTTCAACAAATGCGTTTAGACAATTTTAAGGCCACAGCAAAAGCATCCCAGACACTCACTGTTCCGTGCAGTGACGTTCATCTCATAAATGCATTGAGTAGTGCCTTTTTAGCTTCACATTGCTTTGTTACCATATGCTTTATGTTCTCTAAATACGTTGCCCAGTTCTGAAAATTCTCAGCATCTAAAAAGGGCTTCAGTATCGACTGAGACTACTTTTGTTCATCTCAGGGAACCTTCAATACTCAAGAATGAATTCAATTAAAGGTGTTTAGTGTTCAAAGAAAACAAACTGTACAAGACCAATCCATTCCCTATTGTAGCGCTTTCCATCTCCTCTCCGCCTTCACCATCCACTATGGCCTTCTTACAGGGGTGGGCCAGGGAGATTACTGAAGGCTAACAGCAAGAATAAGAAAAAGTATGCAGATCTAACCAATCAGGGGGCAAAAGCGACCACAATGAAATCACATTATAAGTACATACTTGAAATATTTGTGTTTGTTTTTTTTCTTCTGAGAATATGTTTGCAGCTTTAATATTTTATTTCCTTTTCATGATTTCAACCTGTACCTGGCAATACTCAGGCAGCTGAGTGTGAAACACTCCTGTCCCTTCGAGAACATGGTTGTTAACTGTGCTGTTGACATGAAGAGGCCATGGAAACTTTCGTCATTATGACCCAGCCTGTTCTATACTTAATATTAAGTTGCTGGAATAAAAATTAATAAATCAGTAACAGATTTTTCTGGGCAGATCTGATGATTGAGCCCACAGGACTGATGAAATGACTAAAAGTTTTTCTATCTGAAAGAAGGTGCTGGGCATTCAAATGTGTTTATGTATTGTATATCATATGAAATGTATATCAGTTGCTAATGGGAATTTCTACATATATGCTTACAGAAGCAATTTATTTAAATAATGCTGTAGGTAGTGTACATACCAACTAGTTGTTAAGCTACTACGCAGAAGAGGGTGAACAAAGTAATTTATTTCTGATTGAGCCAGTTAGTCATGATACACACAGTGTGGTGTTTGGTTCATAAGAGTTGTTTTATGTGGTTATTGTTGGGAGTATCCATAACTGTGGAAGGGGTGTAGGAAGAGTTATGTGTAGTTAGTTGTGACTTCTACCAGTTTGAGAGTTTCCCCATCAGACATGATCAATATACCAATGTTTGACAAGTTGAGTGAGAGAGGGTTATCGTTCCTATTTGATGAAAGAAAATCCAAATAAAGCCCACCTAGAAATAGATATTTTATTATATATGTGCTATAGATATATCTACATAGTACAAATAGACATGTGTGATGCATATATACAATGTTATATATGTGTGTCTGTGTGTATACACACTGAGTCTGTAATATACACACACTAGATTTGTGTTACGCTCATGTCTTCAGGGTTTGCGCTGTGAAGCACTCTGGAGATAAGACCTCTTTAGAATAAAGAAGTTCTTTTGAAACTTCAGTTGCTTACCTGCTTTAAAGGGATCTACTTTGTAACTGAATTCTATGTTGTTCTTACCTAGAGTTACAATGAGGGTCTAGTATATCCAAATCTTTAAAAAAATTAAAAATTAAAAAAAAAAAAGTCTTCAAGCTGGCAATGTATTTGAATTGCAGTTTTCAGATTGTGGCTTCAGAACCATTGTCTCCCCATTTAAGTAGCACCTTTTAATAATTACTGTTTATTTGTGTAGGCAAAAGCACAAGAGTTTCAAATGTATATAGCAGGGGGGAAAAAAAAAGAGTTTACAGAGATAGTATTGCTGCACAGAGTAATTGCTACTGAGTGTTTCTTATATCATTTGTGGAATTGAAAGATGAGGTTTATTCTGTCAAGCTCATTCTCTTCAACACTGTTTCCCTTTTGTTTATGTATAGCAATCAGGTGTTACTGTTTTATCATTTGTAAAACTGTAAAATAAATCCCCTTTTTTTTTCATTTTTCTCTTATCTCTTATATCTACGAAATCTGTTCCACTTTGCACGTCAACATAAGGTGGGTGATACCAGCTTTAACAAGCTTTACCCAGGGTTCCTGTTTTCCCTCCTCGTCAGCCCCAGCTATTTGCAATTTAGCCAGTCATTTCTTTAAAGTGTATACAGAGCAATATGGGCAATATCAAAACTCTCATGGACATCCGGGAGTCCTGAACAGTTTTTTTTTGTGTGTGGTGCATTGTGTTTGTAGTTGAGGGAATAGAGTGTTACATAAGCTACAGTCATTTATATCCAATTTGTATTCCCACTGACTGTTGTCAGTGAGTCACTCCAGCTTCATGGCTGAAGAAGCCAGTGGCTCCTTACACGTTCTTATGGCTGCCCTGTGACTTGTGATTGCAAATGCTATTATACCCACTTGCTCTTGTTTGCAGTTCATCTTCCAAAGGATGATCCTAAAAACCGCATTTTTAAAGCTTTCATGGCTTTCTAGAACTAATTAGTCTGTTTTCAGACTGCATTACTTTCTCCAGAAATTATTAACTTTAGTTTCTTGAGGTCACTTTTTACCTTCTGTAATTTTAAAATATTTGGTAGAGACCAACAGTGAACCATGAACAAAGGTTGGTGAATATCAATCTTGTTTGTATTTGTGTAATTTTTTTCTTTCAAAGATCCACATACAGTGGGCAATCCCTGTTTATTCTTGGGATATAATCAGACCTCAACATGAGCCCATGAGATGCGAGCTGCAATATCCCATTTTTATAGATGTGAGATTATGTGATTCGCTAAAGGTCACAAAGCCCAGAAATGAGAAAACAAGGATTTGAATTCAAGTGGTCTGTTTGACTTCAGTGTACACTTTCTTAACCATCACGTTTTGATGCCAATACTGATGGCAATACTTGCCAATACTGATGGCAATACTTGCCAATAACTGGCAAGAAGTTCCCTTGGAAACTTTGTAAGTCGTTATTTAGTGAGCATAGATTAAAAGCTGAGGTAAGTCTATCAGTTCAGTTCAGTCACTCGGTCATGTCCGACTCTTCATGGCCTGTAGGCAGGGTCATATAGGCAGTGTCATAATTTAGACTTGGAAGCAGTCTAATAAGTGAAAAAGGAATGATCATCTCTAATGACAGAGCTGTCCCTTCCAGGGCAGTGTCTCCTGTATGGTTCTCCATAAATACTGTTAATTCTTGCTTCCTATATTTTTTCATGGAAGCTAGATTACTCTTATGTTAGAATCTGACTTTATGTATCACAAAATATATTGCACTGCATTTAAAGTCTAATTAAGAGATTTCTATACAAACATTTTGATTGAATCTGAGTATTTCCTCTCCATTAACAATTTAGCACTAAATATTTACATAAATATCTTGAGGTTGAAATTCTGCGAATGACTAGGTTCATCCATTTTATATTGATTTTTTTTTATTAGTTTCCTTCTTTTCCTGAGAATGGAAGTAACCTAGTCGCCAAATTAAGGAGCAGTTTAATGATTTCCTCTATATACTGGCTTCATCATGCATGAGCCCATAAAAGCAAAAAAATAAAAATATCTCAGATAGAAGAATATCAGCGTTGTTCAGTCTGTTCCTAATAGATTTCAGTCATGTAGGTTCTGAATTTCTGAAATCTCAATCAACAAATTATGAAATGCTAACATAAGTATCTCTCTTAAAAATATTTTTGCTTCCAGATTTCTGATTTCTGACTCAGTCCCCAACGTGGAATTTCTCAAGTAAATACAAGCAAACACTGGTGCCGGACTCGCAAATGTGCTCGGTGGATGACAACTCTGTATGTCTCTTCCTTGCAGATTCAGAAAATATATTAACATAGGAAAAGATGGGCAAAATCTTGCAATGAAGGAAGAAATTTCTGTTGTTTAAAAGTCATACATAATTTGTATAAAAATCCTATTAAATATGAAATTATGTTCTTCAGAACAGCGTTTTGGATAACACTTCTGAATATAAATACCAGTACAGAGAGAACAGATAAGAGCTTTGGTTAGAAAGGTTGATGCTTCCTTTACTCAGTGTTTTTTCTTTTCCCATAGGGTAAAGTAGTTTTGAAGAATACTTTCAAATAGGAAAATATTTTAAACATATATTTATTCTCTACACTCTTTATATTAAATTTTACTAACAGCTTTTCTCTTTTCTATAATAGTAATCATACCATGACTACATTCTTAAAAGCAGTCCCAAACCTAAACTTGATGACTCATTCCAGGCAACACACAAATAAGTTAGCTTTAAAACATTAATAGCACAGGAAGAGAAAAAGCCTGTAATGAGGTGCTAATTTGCGTTTTCTAGAGCCACTCAGTGTGTTGCAGTAAGCTGTCTCTCTGCTGTCTGTCCTGCCCGGCTTCCGCTGCTCCAGCCTCCATCCGGGCACAGATGGGCTGCCTAAGAACCCATCTGCCGGGGCTGCCAAAATGTAAACACACTCCTCTGGCAGCAGATGTTTCCAGGAAAGAGCACTTCCACCAGAGCTGTTCCGCTTCGGGTTCCGAGCGCGTTGATCTCCACGGTTGGGCATAAGGTCTCTGTATCCATCTCTCGGGTACAGAACAGTCACAGGGGAGGTGATTCCGTGTGTGATATTTACCATGTGCAAATATGAAGAAATGTTTCTGAAGACTTTCCTAATAAGTCAAGATTTTTCTTTTTTAAAAATATGGGCTTTTAATAAGACCCTATTTGCTGAGCTCTCAAAAGTCAAACATAGGCTTAGCAAAAGAAAAGTAGGTATACTTTCTGCTTTTCTATGGACATCGTTGTAATTGTTAGTGTTCTTGTGAGTTGTTAGAATAATCATCTGTATTCGTGGTTCTGAGTCCTACTTTTTTTATCAATACATAGGCATTTAATTTATGGGGTAGTTCTATTTAATTCTACAGACACTGATGGCATATTTTCTTATGTGAGTTTATAAACTCTGTTAATATGTCTGTCTTTGAAAGTATTATATAAAATATGCAAGTATTATCGAAAAATAATTTATCTTATAAAATAGTTACATTTATCAACATTTATAAAGTAATACTCCCTACTAGGCATTCCATGAAACATGAGGAATACCTTTCCTCGTGGTTATCAAAATTTAGATGAAAGAAACAAACATGAAAATAAATAATCATATCCTTTAGTGGCCAGGATTCTATTCCTAGAGTGCCCAGAGAGTTAGGGGAACATAGCGGGGGCCAGGCAGAGGACATAGGCTACTTTGAGTGTGATTTGTAATCAAGTGGTCAAATCAAGACAAGCTATTACCATTAACACGGATGATCCAAAGAACAGAATCTAGCTGTGGATTTTGTTTGGTTTTGTTTGTAATCTAGCCAGTTTGAGAAACTATTACCCTAAGAAACTGCAACAGTCAACAGTCCCTGCTCATGGAAATTACACAGTTTCCACCCCAGCTCCTGACCATATTTCCCCAGAATCATTGTTGAAGTTTAAATAAAGCTGAAATTCATCCTAAAACAAGCACTTACTACCAAGACCAAGTAGCCACAGACCTTTTGAAATTATCCACCACACAAAAGCCTCCACTTCCAAATGTCTCTTTTTCAATATTTACTTTGTCTCCAGCTTGAAGGAATGGCACATGAAAGAAAGCATCTTGTACTTACTTCCAAGTAATGACTTTGTTAAGCGATTTATTCCTCTCACTCCAGTACATGTTTCCAAATTATCGTGAATTTTAAGATTGATTTTGGGACACCTTCTCTCTTTGTGGGCTCCCTTTTTTATATCCTTATCTAAAATGTGTTTCTGTAGGACTTTTCTTGTCTTCTTTAATCTCCACGTTTAGTGAAGTCGCTCAGTCGTGTCCGACTCTTTGTGACCCTATGAACTGTAGCCTACCAGACTCCATCCATGGGATTTTCCAGGCAAGAATACTGGAGTGGGTTGCCATTTCCTTCTCCAGGGGATCTTTCCAACCCAGGGATCGAACCCAAGTCTCCCACATTGCAGGCAGACGTTTGTAAAACAGATGTATGGACATGTGGAGAAAATAAAATTAAGGACTCTATTCAGAGAAAAATGTGCATATATATGTCATATTCATAGTACAGAAAGAAAGAAAGTGAAGTCACTTAGTCGTGTCCAACTCTTTGTGACCCCATGGACTGTAGCCTACCACGCTCTTCCATGCATGGGATTTTCCAGGCAATAGTACTGGAGTGGGTTGCCATTTCCTCCTCCAGGGGACCTTCCCAAACCAGGGATTGAACCCAGGGCTCCTGCTCTGTAGGCAGATGCTTTACCATCTCAGCCTAGGTTCTTTTAAAAACATAGCTCAAAGGGATTTTAGTGCAAATAGTCAAATGGACAAATGCTCCCAAGAAGCAGAAGTGTAGAACCAGGGTACCATAGATTCAGTATTTGTATCCCTCCAAAATTCCTATGTTGAAACTCAATCCCCAGTGTCACAGTATTTGGAGGACCTCTGGGAGGCAATTAGGTCATGAGGGTAGATTACTCATGAAAGAGATTAGTGCCTTGATAGAGGGGACACCGGGGAGCTCTCCACCTCAGCTTCATATGAGGACACAGCAAGGAGACAGGTGTCTTTGAACCGGGAAGCAGGCCCTTACCGTAACACCAATCTGCTAGTGACTTTAATCTAGTCTTCCCAGTCTCCAGAACTGTAAGAAACAAATGCTTGTTATTATATTTGGTTTCTAATCTATTACAGCCACCTAGTCTGTTATATTTGGTTTCCTAGTGGCTCAGATGATAAAGAATCTGCCTACAATGCAGGAGACTTAGGTTCTATCCCTGGGTCAGGAAGATGCTCCCGGAGAAGGGAATGGCCACCCACTCCAGGATTCTTGCCTGGAGAATCCCATGGACAGAGGACCCTGGTGGGCTACAGTCCATGGGCTCGCAAAGAGTCAGACACGACTGAGTGAAAAACACCCACATAGCATATTGAATGGGCTAAGACATGGGGAAAGTGTAACAATAAAGGAGAAAAAAAGCCTATATAAAAGCTATGTTTTCAAATTGATTTCTGTGAATACTGAGTGTGTAATCCCACTTGGACTATCTGAGGAAATTTATGGTAATGATCTCAGGATTCAAGGAATGTAAAGAAGAAGCAATTACCCATCAGATCCTGTCTCCCATTGAGTGTTCCTTTATGAGTCGTAAATTCCTGAACTTCTGAGTTGCACGCATGAATTCCCAGCTAGCTCCCACAGGTGAAACATATGCTAGAAAAGCACCCAAGCGGCATGCAGTTCTCCAAACTGCTGGCTGGCTGTAAGCTTTACAGAAGAGTTTGGATGGGAAGATGTTTTGCAGCTGTTCTATCATGTGTAAACAGTTCCAAGTCATAACTGGTATTCATCATCTCCTTCCTTAGAGCTCCTTCATGCAGCTCGTGTGGGTTTCTTGCCCAAAGCGGTGACCCAGCCTTCAAGGAGTCTGGCACTTGGCTGACTTGTGTGTGGCAGACCCGTGTTCTGTGCTAAGTCACCTCAGTTGTGTCCGACAATGTGTGACGGACCTAAATGGCTGCAATTATCCCGTTCAGTTCAGTTCAGTCACTCAGTTGTGTCCAACTCTTTGCGACCCCATGAACCACAGCACGCCAAGCCTCATGGTCCATCACCAACTCCCAGAGTCCACCCAAACCCATGTCCATTGAATCAGTGATGCCATCCAGCCATTTCATCCTCTGTCATGCCCTTCTCCTCCTTCTTTCCCAGCATCAGGGTCTTTTCAAATGAATCAGCACTTCGCATGAAGTGGCCAAAGTATAGGAGTTTCAGCTTCAGCATCTGTCCTTCCAATGAACACTCGGGCCTGATCTCCTTTAGGATGGACTGGTTGGATCTCCTTGCAGTCCAAGGGACTCTCAAGAGTCTCTCCAACCCCACAGTTGAAAAGCATCAATTCTTCTGTGCTCAGCTTTCTTTATAGTCCAAACTTTCACATCTCACTCAGGTTTATTTCTGGGCCCTGAAACACCAAGATACGCCCAGGGAATCTTCCTGGTTCCAGACATGCCCTCGTCCTTCCCCATCAAACAGCATGCACTCTGACTCTTTGTCATGATCAGTGTAGATACCCTGCCAGCATCATCACCTCTGGCTCATTAGGATGAGCAGCCCAATTTCATAAGGTGTTAATTTTAGCTTCCGGTTCACTGTGTTCCCCGGAAGAAACATTTCCCCAATAAAAATCAAAATTTATAAAAGAGTCTAAATTGTGAGTATATGAAACACGGTTTCCAAAGTGGATTGACAAGGGTAATGGGAAGAGAACCAATGGTACCTTTATATTGTTTATGGAATTGGTATTATAGATATGGGGGACCCAGTACTTTATATCGGCCACTAGTTTAACAGATAAGGCACATTGCAAAGGACAATAGACAAAAGACGCCTGGTATTGAGGCTCTGAGCTTTCATTTCACTTAACAGTCAAGAGGTAGTCCCCTCATCATATTAGTTTGACCGTTTGTGGTGATAAGGTGTATAATGAGACAAGTAGATTTGCCATAAAATTGTCTTGTTCACAGGAGGAAATTTGTATGATCTCATTCTGATGAATTTGGTATTTTGTAAGAGCCTAGATGGTAAGGTGGGCCAAGTGCTGCATGTGGGAAAGCAAATCCATCTCCAAAATTATGTCAGCACTAGTAAGATTAAATCGCTGCCTCCTCCAAGGTTGAAAGGGTCTAATTTCAACATGCCTCCAAATTGTTCAAATCGAGGGCCAGATTGTTCAAACCAAGGGCTCTGGTTGTTGCCATCGACAGTTTATCCATTCAGTATGGTCACAATAGCTAACAGCCAGAGTGAGAGGGAACCCACATTGTTGGGTGCAGGCCTAGCTCCCTCTCAGCCCTAATGGGCAATCTGTCCATCAGCCCATTATACAAACATTGTGCTGGCTGAGAAATAAGCTGACTGGCAGGCCATCTTGTCCACTTCCCAGCTGAAATTCTATTCTGTCATAGAGGCTTTATGTCGGTCAGACATTAATGTGAGACATACAATAATCCACAAGCCTTGTACCTTATCCCAAATCCTTCAGCATATAATACTCCAGTCTTCCTTCCTCTGTCTTCCAATCTTTGTCTGTCTAGGTCCCAATTCAGCAAAATGTATGACCAGTGATACCACCCCCAGCTCTGCTCACCGGGAGGGTCTTTTCTCACCACTGACCTGGAGAACTGTACCTAGACGTGGACGTGCAGCAGGTATCCATTTTCAGCTTACATCAAACTGGCAAGCTGACCCATCTGAGAACCAGACCAGAATTTTCCCTTTGTCGTTTGGTCATAGGGAACTCCCTAGGAGGCCATAGATGTGAGCTAAGGCATAAACAACACTTCATTAGAAGTAATTGATATGGAAGTTCCCTGGTGGTCCAGTGGTTACTACTCTGCCCTCCCACTTTAGGGGGTGTGGGATTGATCCCTGATTGGAGAACTAAAATCCTATATGTCTCGTGGCATGGCCGAAACATAAAAATAAATAAGAATTTTTAAAAAGAAGTACTTGGGGTCTTTATTGGTGGTTCAGTGGCTAAGAAGACAACTCCTTCCCAACGCAGGGGGCCTGGGTTCAATTCCTGGTCAGAAAACTAGATCCCACATACTGCAACTAAAGACCCCACATGCCACCACTAAGGCCCAGCACAGCTAAATAAATAAATATGTATTTTTTAAGAAGATGAAGTAGTTGATGTGGAACTCTTGGCCATCTGGAGAATTCAGATAATATACTAACTCCAGTAAGAGGTACAGGGGAAATGGTCATTTAAATGACAGTGGGATTGAATGTCTAAGTGACGGGCAGTTGAAAAGTATTATAAATGATAAAGAAAAGGATTCCCTGGGAGCTTAGACAGATGCATTCTTTTGAAGTCTGAGAAAGCTGAGGACTGAGCCAAAACTTAATCATATAAAGAACCCACCTGCAAAGAAGGTAGAACTCTTCACCAAGAAAACTTGTTTTATCAAAATCAGGTCCCTAGGTGTCAAAACATCTATTTCTGCTTTATTGACTAGGCCAAAGCCTTTGACTCTGTGGATCACAATAAACTGTGGAAAATTCTGAAAGAGATGGGGATACCAGACCACCTGACCTGCCTCTTGAGAAATATGTATGCAGGTCAGGAAGCAACAGTTAGAACTGGACATGGAACAACACACTGGTTCCAAACAGGAAAAGGAGTACGTCAAGGCTGTATATTGTCACCGTGCTTATTTAACTTATATGCAGAGTACATCAGGAGAAACACTGGGCTGAAGGAAGCACAAGCTGAAATCAAGATTGCCGGGAGAAATATCAATCACCTCAGATATGCAGATGACACCACCCTATGGCAGAAATGAAGAAGAACTAAAGAACCTCTTGATGACAGTGAAAGAGGAGAGTGAAAAAGTTGGCTTAAAGCTCAACATTCAGAAAACTAAGATCATGGCATCCAGTCCCATCACTTTATGGGAAAAATGGGGAAACTGTGGAAATAGTGGCTGACTTTATTTTGGGGGGCTCCAAAATCACTGCAGATGGTGACTGCAGCCATGAAATTAAAAGATGCTTACCCCTTGGAAGGAAAGTTATGACCAACACAGACAGCATATTAAAAAGCAGAGACATTACTTTGCCAACAAAGTTCTGTCTAGTCAAAGCTATGGTTTTTCCAGTAGTCATGTATGGATATGAGAGTTGGACTATAAAGAAAGCTGAGCACAGAAGAACTGATGCCTTTGAATTGTGTTGTTGAAGAAGACTCTTGAGAGTCCCTTGGACTGCAAGGAGATCCAACCAGTCCATCCTAAAGGATATCAGTCCTGGATGTTCATTGGAAGGACTGGTGTTGAAGCTGAAACTCCAATACTTTGGCCACCTGATGCTAAGAGCTGATTCATTTGAAAAGACTCTGATGCTGGGAGGGATTGGGGGCAGGAGGAGAAGGGGACAACAGAGGATGAGATGGTTGGATGGCATCGCCGACTCAATGGACATGGGTTTGGGTGGATTCTGGGCATTGTTGATGGACAGGGAGGCCTGGAGTGCTGCAGTCCATGGGGTCGCAAAGCATTGCACACAACTGAGCGACTGAACTGAGCTGAGGTGGCACATATAACAGGGACACATAGGTTGACTCCTCCCAAGATATTGAGCTCAAAGATTTTCCTGAACCACTTTACAGTATTCACTAGCAACACAGAGCTAATGACTATTGACTTGGAGAGCACAGTTCTTCTTTGATAAATTGCAGGAGACTTTCACAGTCAATAATTGTTGTGTTGTGTCTATGCAGGAAGGACTCCAGGGCTGTAGACAAAAGACCTGGCCCGGCCTGGCTCTTGTGGTTATTTGCCATGAAATCTCTACTTTTCAAGCTATCTGTAAACCAGAGAGAACAATCACACCCTTGTAAGAGTCTGACACTTAGATATGCAAGGATGTGATAGTTAATAGAAAATACTTTTACTGGTGAGAAGAATGTGTGATGTACCATGCCATGAGGGCAGTAGGTATTACAAATGTTGCAAAGGGACTAGTTCCTCATGCTGCGATTCATGGGGTCGCAAAGAGTCGGACACGACTGAGCGACTGAATTTGTTACTAGAAAATTTAACATATATATTAATGCATGTTCATAACAAAATAGAAGACAAGAATGCTTGATTTTTAAGATAATTTTACTACATGTTTATATGATTAGATAATCTACAGTTTATTATGCATGCTTTTAATCTCAGGAAAAGTAGAATCATACCTGATTATTCTACTGATGGATTTTTCTTTAAGCATGATATGTATGGTCTATATTTATGTCGATGCATGTAGGCACTATTTGAGTTATTTTTAGCACTATTTAGTATGCTGTTCTATGAACGTAAATTTCAAAAAGCTTCTCTGTTGGAATACTCGAATAATTTTCAGATGACATCCTGCCTCCAGGTTTCCAAAGGCAAGCGTGAAATTTCTCTGCATGTGTTAAGATGTATTCCACGTGCCCATCTGTAAGCCTCAAGTCAAAAGTTTCCGTCAATTGTAGGTTGATCCTCCATGTAAACGTTTCCTTTACCACAAACATTTAATTCCATTCACTGCAAAGGGAAAAGGGTATCTCAAGCAGAAGATGAGCTCAGGGTGACTAGTGTCCTGACTGCATGAAACAATAGCTACTATAGGTCAAACTGTGGTTTTCCATTACTCTTTCTGTATCAACCCTTCAAGAACTTGTGTCTTTTGGTCTCTTTAGTTGCGTTCTTGACACTTAAATTTCATGGACCAAGCAGTGTGTTCTAGTCATACTACATTTTTTCAGTACTATCCTTTTTTTTTCTTCCTGTATCCTCTGAGCTGTCTATTCTGTTTAGCTAGAACCTCCTTCCTAGCAATGACCACATATTATGTGAATAGAATCTGTATATTATTTGAGTCTCAGCTCAAGCATCAAATTACACTTCCCATATAAAAGCACCGTCCAAACTTTACTGTTACTTTTTGAATTTGCAAAAACGGTGACAGCTTGGGGACAGAGATTGTTTTGCATCGGTTCTGTGTGATATGACTGGAGTTCCTCTCAGAACTCTCAGAGTACCGGCCACATAGACCTGTGGTACTTTTAGTTGGATGAATTACTTAATTACATGTTTCCTTGATTCCAAGGCATGCATATTTTAATATTCTAACATCTCCAAAGTCAAGAGTGTTTTTTAGCATTGGTAGTGTTTATAGATTAATCATGGGATTTCTCTTGTTTTCCTTTCATTTCACCTAAAATTATAGTTTTACAATTGAGGGGGTATTTGATTCTACACAAAGATAGTAATTAATGACGGAAATGCTTGAAGTTTGAGATTATTTTCTCATTGTAGTGTTTGATATTTAATAAAAACTAAGTAAACTAATAATGTGAAAATGAATTCACTGTTAACCATCAATTAGTGCTGATCAGATCCTTTGTATCACTTTGTATTCTCAAGAGAAAATGCTTAACTATTTCTTTCTTACAGCATTATCTTGTCCTCATTCCACCAATTGCTGCAATTCAAAATTTTATCAGCTCAAGATCTCAAAATTTCTTATTGAGAAGCATTAGGTATTAATATCACTAGGTTATCCACAAAATTTTTGCAGCTTTAAAGAGGAACATAAGTTAGCTCTAGTCAGGCAAGAAGCACATTCTTCAGAGAACTTAGCCCTAAAAATGTATAGTGCCCTTCCATATAGAATAATAAATAGAAACACTGTGTGTGTAGGTTGCTTAGTTGTGTCCGACTCTTTGCAACCCCATAGACCTCAGCCCAACACTACTATGTAGTAAAACAATTGTAAGGAAGTAAAATAAGTCTCCAAGATGCTGCTGCTGCTGCTAAGTCACTTCTGCTACTGCTAAGTCGCTTCAGTCATATCTGACTCTGTGCGATCCCAGAGATGGCAGCCCACCAGGCTCCCCCATCCCTGAGATTTTCCAGGCAAGAACACTGGAATGGGTTGCCATTTCCTTCTCCAATGCATGAAAGTGAAAAGTGAAAGTGAAGTCACGCAGTTGGGTCCGACTCCTAGCGACTCCATGGACTGCAGCCTACCAGGTTCCCTCTATCCCTGGGATTCTCCAGGCAAGAGTACTGGAGTGGGTTGCCATTGCCTTCTTCTGCTACTGCTAAATCGCTTCAGTAGTGTCCAACTCTGTGCAACCCCATAGACGCCAGCCCACCAGGCTCCCCTGTCCCTGGGATTCTCCAGGCAAGAACACTGGAGTGGGCTGAGATGAGTTGATATTTTTTCAATACATTATCAAATGTTTTAAAAATAATTGTGTTCCTATGAGGCGAGTTCTTCACTAATCTAACATTGGCCACAACACTCAGGCCATAAACATTTGTCTGGATCAAAAAAGTTTCACCATGTATTTAAATCTAAACTCTTTATTTTCCATTTTGAATAAGAAAAATGCTAGAAACCATTTGCAGATGATCCAGAATGCAAGTCATTTCATATGAAGGGAAGGGTTTGTGGACTCCTTTGAGGCAGAAACTGCTTGTCCACATTGACTCTGTAACTGTGCCAGGACACGGGGGCCCAGGCAGTGCTTTTTTGTAAATTCCAGGGCTCCAGGACTCCGTGGGAAGGGACACCAATCTCCCTGTTCTGCGCCTTCACTGCCGAGCATGCATACCTTCCCCTTGGTCTCCGGACTTTCCTGAAAAGTCAGGTACCAGGTGGTGGTCAGCTCTGATTCTGGCACTGGGAAGAAGGCCTGGACACAAGGAAACAGGCTCCTGCCCGCTTGTTTACCTAAGCTCCTACACAAAGGAGCCTTTCTTGGGATCTGCAGGATGATTATCAGTATGAGAAAGGTCATCTGGGTCCAGTTTAGACCTAAAATACAATCCTTGAATCCCAGTGAAAGTGAAAGTCGTTTGGTCATGTCTGACTCTTTGCGACCCTATGGACTAAGGGGTCCATGGAATTCTCCAGGCCAGAATACTGGAGTGGGTAGCCTATCCCTTCTCCAGGGGATCTTCCTGACCCAGGGATTGAACCCAGGTCTCCCGCGTTGTGGGCAGATTCTTTACTAGCTGAGCCACCAGGGAATCCCAGTGCCCTACATCAAACGTTCATACTCCTATTAGTTTTGACAATATGGACAATTATGGGAAAAAACATAGTAAAACCCTCCTTCCTAACTCAGAGGGAAAACTGAAGTTGTGGGGACTAGTCTTGTTTTGATCTCAGGCTCCAAAAGAGTAACCTTCAAATGATACATGTATATTCTAAATATACACATTTATAGTATATCCAAGTAGTGGACATTTTAAAGTGAAAGTACCAATCTTCTCATCTCACTCGGATGCCAAGTCAGTCCTAACAGTGGTCCTGCACTATCTACAGCAGTGAACCTCTCACATGCGTGGATGTGTGGTCAGTCACTCAGTGGTGTCTAACACTTTGTAATCACGTGGCCTGCAGCCCACAAGGCTCCCCTGTGCAGGGGATTCTCCAGGTCAGAATACTGGAGTGGGTTGCCATTTCCTTCTCCAGGGGACCTTCCCGACCCAGGGATGGAACCCGGGTCTCCTACACTGACAGGCAGATGCTTCACCACCTAGCCACCTGGGAAGCCCAACCTCTCTCACTATTCCCATCCCTCACTCCATGCAGTCACGCTGGCCTGCTAACATCTCCTGCATGTTTCTGCCTCAGAGCCTTTGTACTTCTTACTGTACCTTCTTCCTCCGGTTCCCTCACCCCCTGGATTTCTCCTTGGCTCATTTCCTCGTTGTCTTCAGCTCTTTTCCCAAACGTCACAGTCTCAGTGGGCATTTCCTAATTACAATATGTTGATTCATATCCATCTCCCTTTCTTCTCTGGGTTTTTCCCCACCACTCATCGCTATCTGATACCTACATGTTACTTTCTACTCATCACCTGCTTCCCTTTACTGGAATGTTAGCTTTGAGACTTACATCTTGCTTCTATTATTCACTTCTCAATTCACACCCTTTAGGGTTTCCCAGATGGCACAAGTGGTCAAGAATCCACCTGCCAATGCCGGAGACACAGGAGACACAGTTTGATCCCTGGGTCAGGGAGATCCTCTGGAGGAGGAAATGGCAGCCGACTCCAGTATTCCTGCCTGGAAAAGCCCATGGACAGAGGGGACTGGCGGGCCACACTCCATGGGGTTGCAAGAGTTGGACACGACTTAGAGACTGAGCACACTGGCACATAGTAAGTACCCAAAACAAATTTTTGAGAAAAAGAAACATTTTACAAATATTTGAAGATTCATGGTTGCCATGAAGGTTACCATATTTAGGTTGGTAATTCTGATTCCTGAAAAGATTAAAGCAGGAAAACCTCCTAGGTCTAATTCCATAAACCCGTTATTTATGAATAAAACATAATTGTTTTCACAAACACCAGTCTAACACTGAGCATTGATTTTTAAAAGTACCTCAAGCTATAAATTTTATAATGTGGTGCTCACCCTTCACATTTTAATAATTTCTCATATCATAATCACACAGTAAATTTAAGGAAGGTTTCATTCACCTGTTCACCCTTTTCAGTTCAGTCATTCAGTCATGTCCAACTCTCTGCGATCCCGTGGACTGCAGCACGCCAGGCTTCCCTGCCCATCACCAACTCCTGGAGTTTACCCAAACTCATGTCCGTTGTGTTGGTGATGCCATCCAGCCATCTCATCCTCTGTCATCCCCTTCTCCTCCTGCCCTCAATCTTTCCCAGCATCAGGGTCTTTTCCAATGAGTCAGCTCTTCGCATCAGGTGGCCAAAGTACTGGAGTTTCAGCTTCAACATCAGTCCTTCTAATGAACACTCAGGACTGATCTCCTTTAGGATGGACTGGTTGGATCTCCTTGCAGTCCAAGGGACTCTCAAGAGTCTTCTCCAACACCACAGTTCAAAAGCATCAATTCTTTGGTGCTCAGCTTTCTTTATAGTCCAACTCACATCCATACATGACCACTGGAAAAACCATTGGTTTGTCTAGACGGACCTTTGTTGGCAAAGTAATGTCTCTGCTTTTTAACATACTGTCTAGGTTGGTCATAGCTTTTCTTCCAAGGAGCAAGCATCTTTTAATTTCATGGCTGCAGTCACCATCTGCAGTGATTTTGGAGCCCCCCAGAATAAAGTCTATCACTGTTTCCATTGCTTCCCCATCTATTTGCCATGGAGTAATGGGACTGGATGCCATGATATTAGTTTTCTGAATGTTGAGCTTTAAGCCAACTTTTTCACTCTTCTATTTCACTTTCATCAAGAGACTCTTTGGTTCTTCTTAGCTTTCTGTCATAAGAGTGGTGTCATCTGCATAATAAAGGGTTATATAATGCTTTTCCTGTGGCAGGCATTCACAACAGCTTCATGGTATTACAAGTCAATTTAGCCTATGATGAATGACCTTTTAAAACAAAACAGCAACAAGCAGTAAACATAGACTTACTGATCTTACAGAAATTCACTGTGCAAATAAAACAAAATGAAATTTGTTTGCCTTTAGCATTGCCTATTTTTCTTCATTCATAATGTCAGACATGCTCCTTTAAGAATGTCTAAGGCATAGGAGGCTTCTAACTTTTGAAAACAGGCCTTCTACTAAAGGGGAGAACATAGAAAGAAAGGAGGGTTCTAGGGAAAAAAAAAGAATTCCTCTTTGTATTTTATTTTTCCCTACTCTAGACACACGGTAACTTAAATTCAATTGTGCCACGAAAATTATGTCTATAATTGGATCTGGTTGAAAAAGTTTACTTTTATCTCTATTAGTTGAAAACATATGAAGTTCTTTTCATGGTGAAAAATAAAATTGAGAATAACAAAACCAAGACTAGAAAAGAAACACAGCCAAAACCATCACTGCATTCACAGGTGTTCATCCGTGTAGAAATGCAGCACTCTTTCCTCCAATCTGAGAAGCAGACGATACTTAGTGTCAGGAAAGACTGTCTTTCCAATTTACAAAAATCCTTAAAATACTAACCTGCAGACAATTTCATTGAGGCTTTCATTTGGGGTAATAGATTCAAAACGACTTACCCAAATCAGTTCTTCAAGCTTGCTTTGCCATTTGCACATGGACTTCATTCACAGAAATAGTTGTACAGTAATATATAAGAAATGTAAAAGCTGTCCATCAGATAGCCAGATGTATGGCATTTTAATTACTACCAGCTAGATTGAGATGCTGTTCCAATACAGAGAGTCAAGAAATCAGTGTGATGCTGTGTCTGGCCTGGACAGTCAAGGTGGCTCTCCTCTAGTTCTCTGTCCCCTGCTTGACCATCACCTGTTTCACCTACACCCTACTCACCTCACTGACCTCCCTCCACACTTGCCCCAGGCCCAGCTAGTGATTGTTCTAATCAAAGGGGCTGTGAGGGGCGTGCCCGTTGGTTTCCCTGGTAACCTGCTGAGCCCACTTGATGTCAATTGCCCAGGTAAGTGGCCATCTGCCCCTGCCTCCAGGAGCAAAATCCGCCTGCATGTCTTGCCTGCTGTCTGCCGCACAAGGTGGAGTGCTGCTCCAGGACCATTTGTAAGCTGACCCATCCATTAAACCACTGATGTCTCTGTCGCTGACTCAAGGCTTTTTCTTGCGTCTTGAAGCTGGGCAAGCACAGGGTTTAAGGGCCTTTAGAGTACAGCCCAACATGCTCCTTATGTTCTCCAGAATGTATGATGCAATCGTGTGTTTTTCTATTATCTCTTTCTCTTGGAAGGCAATTAGTTCCAAGAGTCAAGCAGTTAGTGGAAAAAAAAATGAAGATGCCCCCACCTACTCCTAATTAAGATTAAGAGAATTCCTTGTCACGTGAAGTGTACTTAGGCATAAAATTACAATCATCATGACATTAAATTCTCATTACTGTATTTCCCCAGTGTGCTCTTTTTACATCTATCCGTTGAAATGCTGACTGATAATAATCTTTTTCAATGCCATTTCCTTGTTTACTTTCTCTTCTTACCTCTACTTCCTGCTTCCCAACGCCAGCACCCTGTCTCTTCCATTATGAAGTTTGACACTCAAGGAGTAACTGAAAGCAAAAGAAGTCCAGATTATTTCCCCACTAGTTTATATAGAGGCTTCCCTGGTGGCTCAGGTGGTAAAGAATCTGCCTGCAATGCAGGAGAGCCGGGTTCAATCCCTGGGTCTGGAAGACCCCCTGGAGAAGGGCATGGAAACCCACTCCAGAATTCCTGCCTGCAGAATCCCATGGACAGAGGAGCCTGGTGGGCTACAGTCCATGGAGTCGCAAAGAGTCGACCTGACTGAGCAATTAACATTTTTACGTAAGAAGAAAAGCTGAGACAAAGAAAGAGTTGGTAAAATCAGTCTCATAGCAAACAGGTTTCTGAGCGTCTATTTAAACTGTGGGGAGGTCACATTGGCAGCAGAAGCCTGTGCGTTGCTGATGGGAGGAGCCTGGCAGCTAGTACTCCAGAGCCATTCTGTGCAGACCCAGCAGGGGAAATCCAGGAAAGGAGCCAGAGGTCTAGACCTGCCCAACTTCCCACCTGCAGCGCAGGTGAGCTCTGAGTCTGTGAGGGCTGCCAAAGGCCTCCGGAGTCGGCTGAGGCCAGCTTCCTGACAATGTCCTGAGAGGCTGCTGCTTTCTGCTATGCACAGTGCCCTTGAACTCTGCCGCCCTTTGCTCTCTGGAAAGGCCGACTTGCACCGCCTTGGACAATGGAGCCTAAAAGGAGGCATGCTGGCTTCATTATCTCTTTTAAAAGTCCCTTCTGAAGGAAGTCAGTCCACAATATCATTGTGGCTCCCTCTAGGACCATACTGTAAGGTCAGCCCTGTGAAAGAGTCGTGCACTGGAGACAGTGGAAAAAGATAAGAATATTTGACTTCAAACCTCCTGGTGATTTTCATTAAAAGATAAATCTGCCTCAGTCTATTTCGAGCCTGTTTTTTATAACAGAATAATAAAAGGTGCAGTGGGAAAAAGACTTCATTTCATCCACCACCTTTTTCCTCATGCTTTTTCTCTATAAATGCATTTAGCAAGTCTAAAGGCAATTGGAAAGTGTGAGCATATGGTTGCTTTGCAGGCAGGTGAAATATTGTTCAATCAAGTTAGAAAATTCAAGACCTGACTCTCCCAGAGAGAGACAGCAAAAGTCAACTTACTCTCCAGCTTAGTCTCTTCATGTGAAGTGACAACATGATCAAGGGCTGAATTGTGAACAAACACAATAAGCCGCAGAATGTCCCCTACCATTTCAAAGTTATATTTCAGGGCACCTATGAGTCTGAGAACAGGTAATTCAGTGCAGAAACCTACTGTCAATAGATGAAGTGTCTCTGATCCCAACGCTTAGTGATTCTTTAGGGACAGACTTCTTGCAGAGGGTCTTCTGCTGTGTAGAGTCAGGTCTAAAAAACTAGTAGCTCAGTGGTAAAGAATCCGCCTGCCAATGCTGGAGACTTGGGTTCAGTCCCTGGGTCAGGAAGATCCCCTGGAGGAGGGCATGGCAACCCATGCCAGTATTCTCCTCTGGAGAATCCCATGGACAGAGGAGGCTGGCGGCTACAGGTCATGGGGTCGCAAAGAGTCGGATGCGACTGAGCTCAAAACAATAGGCCAGCCATTTCCTGGATTGACATTAAAAAAAAAAACAACCCAACAACAACCTGACAGCATTTAAATATTAATGTGTTTCTAACGTTTTAAAAGACCATAAATGTAATATGAATTATGGCTAAAATTAATTGCCACAAAGCATTGGGTTCCAACTAAATAAATATTTGTTGTTAGGATAATGATATCAATATCATTAAAGTATGGATAGCCTCAAAGTTACCCTGGATAGGTTGAGTAGTAAATACAAACTGACAGTAGAGGCATTCTTACTGCTCTGGACATACTGGTTCTTTATTTTCAACATAGTAGCTACTCTTGAAGCTTGAAGGCAGAAGGGGAAGACAGAGGATGAGATGGTTGGATGGTATCACTGACTCAATGGACTTGGGTTTGAGTAAACTCTGGGAGTTGGTGATGGACAGGGAGGCCTGGCGTGCTGCAGTTAATGGGGTTGCAAAGAGTCAGACACAACTGAGCGACCGAACGGAAAAGAACTCTTGAAGCATGGATTGTTTGGCCATCAAGGATATGCTCAGCTTCCCAGATGAATTCACAGCTCCAGATATACCAACTTCTCAGAACAAATTTATCCCCACCCCCACTTGAGCCTAGTACCCATTTGTTCTGTCCTAGGGGACAGGGGTTAAGGAGAAGGAATTTAGGTCATTCAGCATATCCAGCAGACCATTTCATACCCTCATATTTTCCTCAAATTAAACAGTTCTGTTTTTTGTTGAACATTTGAGCTACTGACTCCACTACCTACCTTCTATTAATCATATGAAAACTATGTCTGTTATGCCACAAATATCCATATTTGTTTACTTAATCACTTCTGAACTCAGCCTGTAAATTCCTACTTTGGATTTTATACAATCTTTCAAAGGCTGTATAAAAATTGGCTGAACCTCTGGGTATTTTATAGGGATATTTCTTTGAAAGAAAGTCATCTGAGGCAACATCATAGACAACTATAATTTACTTTTTCAAGATGCCAATAATTAGACTCACAAAGTCCTGTAGCTGCTGAAAATTATTAACAATGTTAAAGCAAAAATAGAGCATATTCATAGTTTGTTACTAATTATTAAGATCATCTGAAACAGTATATGCTATGTGGGAAACATATTTTTTAAATCTGACATGTCAGTACAATATTCCTAAATCCTCATGTGGCACCAGGTATATCATAGATTAAAGCATTTATCAAGCGAGTGAATGAAGCAATAGTTCCTCTCTCAAGGAGGTTCTAGGTGGGCATATGAAAGAATGGAAGCGCAAGGTACATTTCATCTTAATAACACAAGTATATTAGAGAAAGACAACATTAAGGGAGGTGGTGTTTCAACCAGGATGAATTTTAAGTCACATACATCTGATTTTAAAGCCCTTTTCCATTACCGATAGGTTCGGTGACTTTGGGCATATCATTTTCCTTTTTAAGACTTAGATCGCACATCTGAGAAATGGGTATAACCAAAGCCCGTAGCTTGCCATCACATTGCTACTTTAAAAATAAATAAAACTTGAAAGCTGGTGGAAATCAGGGAAGAGATGAAGGAGTGGACTGTAAATTTCAGTTCAGTTCAGTTGCTCAGTCATGTCTGACTCTTTGCAACTCCATGGACTGCAGCTTGCCAGGCCTCCCTGTCCATCACCAGCTCCTGGAGTTTGCTCAAACTCATGTCCATGGAGTTGGTGATGCCATCCAACCATCTCATCCTCTGTTGTCCCCTTTTCCTCATGCCTCCAATCTTTCCCAGCATCAGGGTCTTTTCCAGTGAGTGAGCTCTTCCCATTAGGTGGCCAAAGTATTGGAGTTTCAGCTTCAACATCATTCCTTCTAATGAACACTCAGGACTGATCTCCTTTAGGATGGACTGGTTGGATCTCCTTGCAGTCCAAGGGACTCTCAAGAGTCTTCTCCAACACCACAGTTCAAAAGCATGAATTCTTTGGTGCTCAGCTTTCTTTATGGAGAAAGCAATGGCACCCTACTCCAGTACTCTTGCCTGGAAAATCCCATGGACGGAGGAGCCTGGAAGGCTGCAGTCCATCTGGTCGCTGAGGATAGGACACGACTGAGCAACTTCACTTTCACTTTCATGCATTGGAGAAGGAAATGGCAACCCACTCCAGTATTCTTGCCTGGAGAATCCCAGGGACAGGGGAGCCTGGTGGGCTGCAGTTTATGGGGTCACACAGAGTCGGACACGACTGAAGTGACTTAGCAGCAGCGGCAGCTTTCTTTATAGCCCAACTCTCACATCCATGCATGACTACGGGAAAAACCACTGTAAACTTAGATTTTAATAAATGGATAAAAATTTTAGATACATGAAAAAAATGAAGGTTAATTCTAGTTCCAGATTTTTTTGTTTTGTTTTGTTTTAAAAGTAGGGGGAAAAAGTACTTATGTGCAGAAAATAGTTAGGAAGCTATGTGGTAGTATGCAGAAAGACACTGGTAGGTTTGAATAAATCAACAGTGATGATTGGGCTGTGATGAATTGGGCTGAGTCATGGATAATCCCCATGTCATGGTTTGTGACACATGACGGGGAGGGATACAATTAGTTGAGGTGAAGAGCATTAGGAAAGAATCAAATTGAGAAGGTGGTAAGTGAAGGGCTCCATGTGTAAGCTGAATTGCTAGAAATTTTTGCCTTTAACATGGAGCTGTTAAGAGTCAGTTGAATATATTGAATGTATTGATCTGGAGCCTAGAGGTTTTAGTTAGAGAGGTGATTGGTATTTAGGATGAGAATATGAAGCAAATGAGACTGAGGAAGACATATTCCCCAAGCTCTGCATGATCAGAAAGGTCTGGGTGCCCAAAATATTAAATATAGGATAGGATATTACATAGGATATGAGTATGTCTTAATTATGTCCTATTATAGGATAGGATATTCCATAGGAAAATATTATGCCCATATTATAAATATTACATAGGATACACATATGAATTTTATGGATGGGGAGCTGAAATTAGAACTAGAACCATATGAGATCTGCTGCTGAAGAAATGCTCAACTTAGTAGTAAAATTTGAAGCCATAGAGTTTATAAAAAGTATGAGGGAGAAAGAATAGACAAAGAATGGAAATGTGACAGAAGCCCCAAGTTATGTAGCAGAATGGGGAAGAGAAGCTGAAACAGGAAATAAAGAAGGCATGAGTCAGTGGAGAAAACCAAGCTTAACTTCATAGGAACTGAAGGAAGAGAGTGTTAAGAAAGGCCTGTGAACAGTTATAGGACACAGCCCATGAAATTGGCAATTTTATCATGACTGAAGGCAGTGCTGGAGACTAGACAATTTGGCAGGAGTTTATAAAGTCTATAAGTACTTTTCAAAATATTTACTGATTTTTTTCTGAAGTATCCAACATTTTTCTAATAATCAATATTCTTTTATCTTTGCATTCAACATGAGAATATCAGAAAGACAACATATTTTATTTTTAATTTTGCCATTACAGTTTGCACATAAAAATGTGTTACACACACACACACACACATATATATATGTATGGTTAGTTATAAATGTTAACAATTCTCTGAATTACATCAAAACTAGTATCTCCATTTCCAGCTATTCTGCTGCCAAGGAGATAACAAATGACTTGTCATATTTATTCCAGTAAATCAGAGACCAAATGGGTCTATCACTTTATATGAATAACATTTGAAATACCTTCCAATTTGCTTAAAATAAAATATTCACCATTACTGCATTATTCCAGTATTTATTTTTAAATGAAACTCCAGTACTTTGGCCACCTCATGCGAAGAGTTGACTCATTGGAAAAGACTTTGATGCTGGGAGGGATTGGGGGCAGGAGGAGAAGGGGACAACAGAGGATGAGATGGCTGGATGGCATCACTGACTTGATGGACCCGAGTCTGAGTGAACTCTGGGAGTTGGTGATGGACAGGGAGGCCTGGTGTGCTGCGATTCATGGGGTTGCAAAGAGTCGGACATGACTGAGCGACTGAAATGAACTGAACTGAACTGATAGCAAAGAAAAACTGTAGTATGTTAAGTATAACCACATGCAAAAAAATTGCCTCCAAGCTTATTTAAAGCATTGTTTTCTCCTTTTTTTTTTTTTTTTTTAGTGTTTTTTTTTGGCTGTGCTATGCAGCTTGTGGGATCTTAATACAAGGACCGAGGAGTAAATCTGTGCCCTTGGCAATGAAAGCACAGAATCCTAACCACTGGACTACCAGGGAATTCCGCTCTTTTCTTCTTTAAATCAATGCTGACATAGGATACTGAAAAGGAGAAAAAGTTCTTTCGTATATCCTCAGTTAAGTTCAGTTCAATTCATTCGCTCAGTCATGTCCGACTCTTTGTGACCCCCATGAATTGCAGCACGCCAGGCCTCCCTGTCCATCACCAACTCTCGGAGTTCACTCAGACTCACATCCATCGAGTCAGTGATGCCATCCAGCCATCTCATCCTCTATCATCCCCTTCTCCTCCTGCCCCCAATCCCTCCCAGCATCAGAGACTTTTCCAATGAGTCAACTCTTCGCATGAGGTGGCCAGAGTACTGGAGTTTCACCTTTAGCATCATTCCTTTCAAAGAAATCCCAGGGCTGATCTCCTTCAGAATGGACTGCTTGGATTTCCTTGCAGTCCAAGGGACTCTCAAGAGTCTTCTCCAACACCACAGTTCAAAAGCATCAATTCTTTGGCACTCAGCCTTCTTCACAGTCCAACTCTCACATCCATACATGACTACTGGAAAAACCATAGCCTTGACTAGACGGACCTTAGTCGGCAAAGTAATGTCTCTGCTTTTGAATATGCTATCTAGGTTGGTCATAACTTTTCTTCCAAGGAGTAAGCATCTTTTAATTTCATAGCTGCAGTCACCATCTGCAGTGATCCTGGAGCCCCCAAAAATAAAGTCAACCACTGTTTCCACTGTTTCCCCATCTATTTCTGATGAAGAGATGGGACCGGATGCCATGATCTTCGTTTTCTGAATGTTGAGCTTTAAGCCAACTTTTCCACTCTTCTCCTTCACTTTCATCAAGAGGCTCTTTAGTTCCTCTTCACTCTCTGCCATAAGGGTGGTGTCATCTGCATATCTGAGCTTATTGATATTTCTCCCAGCAATCTTGATTCCAGCTTGTGTTTCTTCCAGCTCAGCTTTCTCATGATGTACTCTGCTTAGAAGTTAAATAAGCAGGGTGACAATATACAGCCTTGATGTACTCCTTTTCCTATTTGGAACCAGTCTATTCCATGTCCGGTCTAACTGTTGCTTCCTGACCTGCATACAGATTTCTCAAGAGGCAGGTTAGGTGGTCTGGTATTCCCATCTCATTCAGAATTTTCCACAGTTTATTGTGATCCACAGTCAAAGGCTTTGGCATAGTCAATAAAGCAGAAATAGATGTTATTCTGGAACTCTCTTGATTTTTCAATGATCCAGCGGATATTGGCAATTTGATTTCTGATTCCTCTGCCTTTTCTAAAATCAGCTTGAACATCAGGAAGTTCACGGTTCACGTATTGCTGAAGCCTGGCTTGGAGAGTTTTGAGCATTACTAGCATGTGAGATGAGTGCAATTGTGTGGTAGTTTGAGCATTCTTTTGCATTGCCTTTCTTTGAGATTGGAATGAAAACTGACCTTTTCCAGTCCTGTGGCCACTGCTGAGTTTTCCAAATTTGCTGGCACTTTCACAGCATCATCTTTCAGGATTTGAAATAGCTCAACTGCAATTCCATCACCTCCACTAGCTTTGTTCGTAGTGATGCTTTCTAAGGCCCCCTTGACTTCACATTCCAGGATGTCTGGCTCTAGATGAGTGATCACACCATCGTGATTATCTGGGTCATGAAGATCTTTTTTGTATAGTTCTTCTGTGTATTCTTGCCACCTCTTCTTAATATCTTCTGCTTCTGTTAGGTCCATACCATTTCTGTCCTTTATTGAGCCCATCTTTGCATGAAATATTTCCTTGGTATCTCTAATTTCCTTACCATGTAAATGCATGTATATATGTGTGTAGGTGTTAATTGCTCAGTTGTGTCTGACTCTTTGTGACCTCATGGACTATAGCCCACCATGTGCATAATGTGTTTATACATACATATATAAAACCTATATCAACCTATTTATGCATGCCTGTGTGCTTAGTTGCTCAGTCATGTCTGACTCTTTGCGATCCCTTGGACTTTAGCCCACCAGGCTCCTCTCTTCATGGGATTATCCCAGGAAGAATACTGGAATTGTAGCTGTTCCCTTCTCCAGGGCATCTTCCCAACCCAGGGATCAAACCTGGGTCTCCTGCATTGCAGGTGGATTCTTCTCCATCTGTGCCACCAGGAAAGCCCCAAACATATATATATATATATATATACACACATATACATATACATCTTTATGAATATATGTATTATTGGTTTTATGTATATGTATATACATATATATAAATATAAGCAAACAGTTTAAAAAAATAATTTAAACCATAGGTAGAACTGTGATAGGGAAAAACCTGTACTTCATTACCCAGGCCATTACTTTCTGAAGAAAAAACGTAACCTAAATATAAATGTTTAAAAATGTCACATGAGTTGACCTAATTTCCTCATCCCCATGGTTATCAGTGAATGGATTGTTGCCTGATGAAAAAATAGTGTGAACTTCTGCCCTGGGGATTTTTGCAGTAGTTTAGAAGAGCAATGCTGAGTTTAAAAAGAATTCTCTTTGAATTTCGAGAATGTTTTAAACAGCAACCACTCTCATTCTCACATTCATTTGTCAGTAGTTATCAAATTTTTCAGCCTTTAGCATACAGTGGCTTGACTGTAGCTCAAAATGTCATTCTGCCTGCGTCAGGGTCCATGCAGAAGTGAACCTACTGGAGAAGCAACTGGAAGGGAGGGCCTATCTGTTGCTATGAGAAGTCAAGTGTTTGACTACTGGTTCTAGCAATAATTGGAGAAGGCGATGGCAACCCACTTCAGTACTCTTGCCTGGAAAATCTCATAGACAGAGGAGCCTGGCAGGCTACAGTCCATGGGGCAGCAAAGAGTTGGACCTGACTGGGAGACTTCACCTCACCTCTAGCAATAATATTTCCTTTGTTACCAAGACTTTGCAAATTTTCATGTTAATCAATAAAATGTAATAGTATGTTTCTTGCAAATTTGCAGTAATTTTTATACTGGATTTTCTTGGATCACCTTCAATTTGAAGCCTTCCTACGTCTTCTATTTAGCTCCTTTCTCTGAACTCAGTGATTATTTGTTGTCCTCTACTCTATTTTCTCCATCTTCTTTTCCTTTAAGACAACTGCCATCCTGACCTCTCACCTTTGCCTCACACACATCCCCTGAAATCTGATTAGCTGTGCCTTACATGTTATTCTCAGAAACGTCCCTCATTATGCCTCATCTAAGAGATCAAGTAGCAGGCCATAACACTAAAAAATAATAATAATAAATAATCCTTTCAGATGGCCCACCTTTTTGTAGTTAAATGTTCTAACATTGACTTCTAACATATTCTTGAAGATACAAAAGGAATTCCTGTATCTCCATATCTCCATGATACAAACGGCTTCCTTTTTACAGTACAATTCCCAAGCATTAGACTGGAACTTTGACTTCATTCTCTCACCCCTGCCCTGACCTCAGAAGGCCAAGCTTATACTGCCTGTCTGGTAAGTTATGAGAACAGAAGGGAGTTATTCAATAAATTTCATCAAGGCCACTTAAAGAAAAATTTCTACTTGGTATCAGTGTAGTTCAAGGTAGAGGTTGATATTATTATGCTGCTTTCCAATTTTCTCTCCATGGATTTTGTACTCTTTAAACTGCATGGTTGCTCCTTGGAAGAAAACTTATGACCAACCTAGACAGCATGTTAAAGAGCAGAGACATTACTTTGCCAAAAAAGATCCGCCTAGTCAAGGCTATGGTTTTTCCAGTGGTCATGTATGGATGTGAGAGTTGGACTATAAAGAAAGCTGAGCACAGAAGAATTGATGCTTTTGAACTGTGGTGTTGGAGAAGACTCTTGAAGTTCCCTTGGACAACAAGGAAATCCAAGCAGTCCATCCTAAAGGAAATCAGTCCTGAATATTCATTGAAAGGATTGATGCTGAAGCTGAAACTCCAATACTTTGGCCACCTGATGGGAAGAACTGACTCACTGGAAAAAACCCTGATGCTGGGAAAGATTGAAGGCAGGAGGAGAAGGGGATGACAGAAGATGAGATGGTTGGATGGCATCACCAACTCCATGGACACGAGTCTGAGCAAACTCCGGGAGCTGGTGATAAACAGGAAGTCCTGGCGTGCTGCAGTCCATGGAGTCGCAAAGAGTCGGACATGACTGAGCGACTGAACTGAATTGAAACTGCATGAGATGTAAAGTATAAGGGAAATAAGAAAAAACTATATTTCATATAGAGAAGCAATAAATTTAAAAATATCAACTCCAAGAAGTGGTCCTAAAACATATATGAATTCTGAAAAGGTCTGGATGCCTCTGTAAATAATGGAACCATAACTAGGAATGAAAAGAAGGTGTGAGTGCTGTACTGCATCTCACTTGATGGGTGTGTGACCCACTCAGGCAAGTGGGCATGACCCACTTGAGCAAGCTTTCCAGGGTATGACCCTCAGAAACCCTCTTGGCAACATGACACAAAACAAGATGGCAGATGAAAATGGCCTTCATTGGCTGCCCGCTTTCACTGCACTGCTGGTGAAAACAGACTTGCTAAATCACTTCAGGACAGTCGTTTAATTCCATCCTGATCAAATTTTACAGGTCTGTGATTCAAATTATTCCACGTTGTCAGCTGCAAGACTTCATCAGGAATGAATTTGTTCTGCTTGGAATCCTTAGTTAGTATTCGAGGAAGACCTCTGTGATTAGCCAAATCAAAACCTTTCAATGGCAGCCACAGCCATATTCAGACTGAATCTCTGCAGCTGACTTTTCAAACAAAACATTATCTTCTCTCTAATCAAGTTCTAAAACACATGATTTTGTTTCTAACTTTCAGTAAATAATTGAACTATGAGCTAGCTGCAAAATCTGAAGGAGCTAAGCGTCACACACCAGCTTCCCCAGGTAAGTGAGGTGCCCCCTTTTAAAGCCATTCCTATAAAGCCTCTGGGTCCGCTCACCCTAGTTGGACACTGAAAATGAAATCAGTGAGACCTTTTAGAATCCCTTTGCCAAGGAGAGCAGTTGAGGCCAAGCAACTCAAATTTGCATGAAAAATCCCAACAGGAGCACAAGAGGGAAGTCTTTGCCTGACCAAACAAAGACACATCCACCCCACTTAGCAGCTGAACCTGCTTTAAGTTAATTGCCCTGCGTTTTGCAGGAAGCTCATTTCCCAGACCCTCCAAGAACCTTAGCTTCTCTCCAATACCTAAAGCACTGGGCACGTTTCCCTAGGTCTTGATGAAGACTCTAAATGCCATCTTGCAGTTAGTTGCCTCAGTCTTTATTTATTTTTTAAGCTCGTTAACTGGCATCTCCCCTAGCTTAAGCATGCATACAAGTAGAAAATCCTGATTTCTTGTTTCATGCATGGTTAGCTGTTTATTGTTATCATTTGCTGGTCGGCTAAGCTCTTTGATGACTGTAGAAGGCAAGTAAGTACCTCCAGTTTACAGCTGAGTACCTTGGTTGGCATGGTGCTGTGCTGGAGGCAGGCTTATTTGAGAGACTGGTGTTTGTTCCCAGTTTTGTGATGCTCTTACTTCTGCTTCAGAAACAGCAATTAAGCAAGACATCTGACCAGTCCTCCTGGATTGCGACAGAACATCTTATGGCCCAGAATCATCTGCCCCCAGCCCTGAAGAGAGTACTCTTCACTAACATTGCAGAAGACGTATTTTGATGATGATCCTTATGGCAATGCTACTTGTAACTGATACATATTTTTTTCAGTAAACCTTCATATTCTTGGCCTGATTCTTATTGTAACAAACATCTATCAGGTAACTAGATATCAAAGGTGGTTTTTGACCATCAGAAAGGATAATAATGATACTAGTTAAGCACTGTTTCTTTCTTTCTTTATTTTTTTAAAAATAGCCTTATTTATTTTTGGCTGTGCTGGGTCTCTGT
The DNA here is from genome assembly GCF_014754425.2 of Oryx dammah. Classification (NCBI taxonomy): domain Eukaryota; kingdom Metazoa; phylum Chordata; class Mammalia; order Artiodactyla; family Bovidae; genus Oryx; species Oryx dammah. The sequence goes on from NW_024070189.1 coordinate 10,593,881, forward strand.
TGCTGTGCGGGCTTTCTCTAGTTTTGGAGAGCAGGGGCTACTCTCTAGCTGTGGCCTGCAGGCTTCTCACGGTGGTGGCTTCTCGTTGCCAAGCACGGGCTCTAGGGTGCTTGGGCTTCAGTTGTGGCAAGTGGTGAATGGTTCAGTAGTGAACGGTTTCTGGGGCTTCTGAGCGCAGGAACAGTGGTTGTGGCACACGGGCTCAGCTGCTCTGCGGCCTGTGGGATCCTCCCGGGCCAAGGATCTATATGGTGTTTCCTGCACCGGCAGGAGGATTCTTCACCACTGAGCCACCAGCCTGCGTGTCTGCGTGCTCAGTCGTGTCCCAGTCTTAGCAACTCCATTGACGACACAGTCATTGTAGCCCGCCAGGCTCCTCTGTCCATGGAATTTTCCAAGGAAGCCCAGACATTTTGGCTTTGAGGAGAAATATCAAAATTAACAACTAGGAGGATCCCCTACCCTCCAAACTAGAGAAAAATTCTGCTAGTTTGGCTGTCTGTGTATGTGCAGTAGAGTGGGAAACAACGAAAGAAAGAAAAAGAAAGAAAGAAAGAAAAAGAAAGAAAGAAAGAAAGAGAGAGAGAGAGAGAGGAAAGAAAGAAAGAAAGAAAGAAAGAAAGAAAGAAAGAAAGAAAGAA